>NC_060271.1:111372915-111455985 GCF_021613505.1 Equus quagga
AAAAGAAAGAAAGTGGACCATTATCTTTTGCCATACACAAAAATAAACTCAAAATGGATCAAAGACTTAAAGATAAGTCCTGAAACCATAAAACTCCTGGAAGATAATATAGGTAGTACACTCTTTGACATAGAACTTAAAAGGATCTTTTCAAATACCATGTCTTCTCAGACAAGGGAAACAAAAGAAAAAAGAAACAAATGGGAGTTCATCAGACTAAAGAGCTTCTGCAAGGCAAAAGGAACTAGGATCAAAACCAAAAGACAACCCACCAATTGGGAGAAAATTTTTGCAAATCATATATCCGATAAGGGGTTAATCTCCATAATATATAAGGAATTCACACAACTGAACAACAAAAAAACAGCCCGATCAAAAAATGAGCAAAGGATATGAACAGACATTTTTCCAAAGAAAATATACAGATAGTCAACAAATACATGAAAATATGTTCAACAACACTAATAATCAAGGAAATGCAAATCAAAAGTACACTAAGATACTACCTTACGCCTGTTAAAATGGCTATAATCACTAAGACTAAAAATAACAAATGTTGGAGAGGGTGTGGGGAAAAGGGAACCCTCATTCACTGCTGGTGGGACTGCAAACTGGTGTAGCCACTATGGAAAACAGTATGGAGATTCCTCAATAAACTAAAAATGGAACTACCATACGACCCAGCTATCCCACTACTGGGTATCTACCCAAACAACTTGAAATCAACAATCCGAAGTAACATATGCACCCCTATGTTCATTGTAGCACTATTCACAATAGCCAAGACAGGGAAACAATCCAAGTGCCCATCGACTGATGATTGGATAAAGAAGATGTGGCATATATATACAATGGAATGCTACTTGGTCATAAAAAAAGACAAAATCATCCCATTTGCAACAACATGGATGGACCTGGATGGGATTATACTAAGCGAAATAAACCAGACTGAGAAAGACAAACACCATATGATTTCACTCATGTGGAATATAACAAACACATGGACAAAGAAAATAGATCAGTGGTTACCAGGAAAAGGGGGTGGGAGGTGGGCACAGGGGGTGAAAGGGAGCACTTATGTGGTGTCAGACAATAAATAATGTACAACTGAAATTTCACAGTGATGTAAACTATTATGAACTCAAATTTTAAAAATCATAGGTAATCTGTTTCCAACAGCAGGCAGAAAAAAAAGAATTTCTTACAGAAAAGTAGAAGTGAAGGAAGAGTTAGAAAACCTAAGGTGCATGCATAAATTAGCAGATCCAGATGACACGCAAGGTAAAGTATTAATAGAGCTGACAGACACATCTACAGGGTCCTTTGTCATTTTGCCTCAAAGATTTGTGTGAAACCAAAATGACTAGTGGGGTGCTGAGGAATTGGTGTTAAATCTTTGTATCTTAATAAAGACCTGAGAGAAAGTGATCAGCAAGTTAATGAGATTTTCCTGATGTGACTAATCTGAGAGGTTGCAAATATCAGCGAGCAAAGATAAAATAATACAAAAACATAAAATAAGCTTGGAAATACAGGCAATAGAGCTGTATAAAACTCAACTTGAAAAATGCTAATTCATTCAACTGAGAAGCTTGCCATGCCCCAGGGACTAGAGGAAATAGGGAGCTAGTAATGAAAAAAGACACCAAGGGGCAGGCAAGAATAGAAAGGTAGAAAGAAGTTTATATTATAAACTTGGGCAGGGGGCTGGCCCCGTGGCCGAGTGGTTAAGTTCGTGCACTCCGCTGCAGGCAGCCCAGTGTTTCCTTGGTTCGAATCCTGGGCGTGGACATGGCACTGCCTCATGCTGAGGCAGCGTCCCACATGCCACAACTAGAAGGACCCACAATGAAGAATATACAACTATGTACTGGGGGGCTTTGGGGAGAAAAAGGAAAAAATAAAAAAATCTTTAATAAAAAAAAGGCTTGGCCAGGAAGAAGCATGAACACCACTGTTTGAGTACATGTATGAAATTCTCTTATTCTACTGAGAAAAAAATGGCTGGAATCTAATGAGATTGCTCTGAGGATAACACACCAAGTTTGGGGATTCAGAAGTTCAAAAAGTTATGTCTAAAATGAAAGGAATTAATGACAAGGAATAAAAGTTCTATAACAAGCAAATGATGGTTCCCTGGGAGAGAAATGAGGGCAGCTGAGTGGTTCATAAAAAATGGGAAGCATATTAAATTAGTCCGTAAATATGTGAAAACAATGTGTAATGGAGGATGGCATTTTGTCTGAACAAAAATTAAGAAAGAGGAGAGATTTTAGAAAGAGAAATGAAGTGTAATAACCTAGTAAATCCACGAAGAGTGCAGCCACAAATCTAATGCTGCCCAGGGAGCAAGGGCAAGTCCATGTCTCCAGCCTTTAAACCAGCTGGGAACAGATGCTACAGAGTGTCCTTCCTCGTGGGATAAGGCCTTGCTGCAGCAGACCAAATGACTTATCAGGCTCTTCACAAGGAATGGTTTATGTTAGGAAAAAACATATGTCCTGCTCTCAGAGAGAACATCTCTCAAATAAGAATGAAGCAGAAATCCGGGCTCCCTACAATTATTATGCATCCCAAGACCCAGTTTCAGGAGCGACCCAAATCCTAAAGTAAATTCAACTTAATATGTGATACTTCCATTAGCAAAGACAACATGTGGCTTCAACACATTTCTTCTACTTAGAAAGTTTCTGACAAAGGTCAAATGATATAGGAGAGTTAGTGACGTGTTCCAAGACTCCAGAGTAAGGAAGAGTTACAGTACTAAAAAATGAATTAAGTGATAACTATTATAATGTCAAAGTGACAGAATTATAAAAGTTATATCTGGGAGTCTTTGGGTATGGGGAGAAAAGGGCAGGGATTGCATTAAGTTTGAGATATGAGAAGGAGACAGGGTCTTTTCGCGGTCAGGCAGGGCAGACTAGGGTAGAGAGAGCTCAATAAATATGTCAAGGAAAGTGGAAAGGCAAAGGGGAAGCAAGGAACCAGGGAAAGAAGGAGGGAAGAAAAAAGACCCAGACCAGGATTCTCTCTGTGCCGTTAACCGGGAGCTCCCCAACTCTGCAGCACGTGGGACCCAGGGCCCCCCTGGAGTTCTGACCCAGAGGATCCAATGATGCTGAAGTTGTCTTCGGCGGAATAACACATTGTAAGGAGCCTATGGCTATCCCCAATGGGGAAAGTAACCTCAAGGATTTTGTAGTACAATCATGCACTCTGTCACATCACTATTCTCATTTTGAAAAACCACTCTTGGTTTGCTCTTGAGCCCTAGTAGAGACTGAATGCCTTATAATGGAAAACCAGGAGATATGGAAACTAGGTGCTATTTGATTTTAACAATCCATAAATATAAGTGTGCCCAGCAGCACCTCATTATCAAGTGGACGTGGTATTTATGAGATCTGGCTTGAGCACATCCTGAAGGCATGAGCAGGTGGCTCATCCTCCTGGTATGGCTGCTCCTAAAGTCTCATTCCTAAAGGCTGTGTAACTACCTCTCTGTCAACCTATTTTAAAAATTCTCTCTAGAAGTTCTCTATGATGACTTGACCAAGAGGACATTTTAAGCCTGACTTACAGATACTTCCGTCCAATCTGCTGGCCCCAGAGTGGACTGCTGCAGTGAGTCGGCCTTTGATTGGTTCTTCCCAGGGGCCTCTTTGCCAAGAAGCAGAGAAGACCAAAGGTAAGAATTTATATCAAGTCAGGGGCAGTGGTTAATGGGTCATCCAGATTGTCAGGAACCTAGAAGGATCAAGTTCCCTGGGGGATTCAGGAAAAAGCTATGTACATGGACCTATCAGAATGGACCCACAGTGCAAAGATATTTTGGTCCCATATGACTGACGACCAAAGAGGGTCCACAGGGAAGAAGCCTTCCTGTAAACAGTTGTTAGCCTCTTCCCTCTGCCAACTCATGCTTGCTCACTAGGTTCATGAACCAGGTGGCCACAGAGGCAGGAATGGAAGTTGTGCATGGGTTCAACAATATGGACTTCCTCTATCCTCTGGGACAGGGAGAAGAGAGCAGAGAGAAGCAGGGTGTGAAATGGGTTTGGGGAGATAGTAGAGATCAAACCACAGCAGGCCTTGTAGCACATATTAAGGATGTTGGTCTTTATCTAAGAGAAGTGAGTAGTATTTAAAGTGATGGGAGAGAGGGGGTACATAACATGCTCTGGGTGAAAAATGTTTTGGAGAGGAGCAGGAGTAAGCACACGAGGACAGTTGGGAGGTTCCAGTAGCCCAGGCAAGAAGTGATGAAGCCTGGACTCAGGTGCTACAGTAAATAGAAAAATAAGACGATGGATTGGAACAATATTTGGAAGTTAACATCTATCAGGATTTGTGATTGATCCGGTGTGGAAGGTAAAGAAGACAGGATGAATGCAGGAGCCCCTCACCAAGACAGGAAGACATGGGAAAAGACCCAAAGGAAGGGAACTGTCTTTTGGATAGAAATCATGGCTATTTCTTCTAATGTATTTAACTCCCCCACCCCCAACCAACCACCTCAAAAAAGATTGAATCAACTTTACTTTCAGTGATCAAAAAGCAGAGTCAGGCTCTGCCCTCAAACATATCTGCATGCTGCTCACTGACATCTGATCATTTTTAAAAAATGAAAAGTCAAAGCGTAAGTCACCACAGTCCGCAATTAGAAGTAAAGGACACTGTGTTAGTTTCCTAGGGCCGCCACAACAAATTGCCGGATACCAAGTGGCTTAAAACAAGAGAAACTTACTCTCTCACAGCTCTGGAGGCTGAAGGCTGAAATGAGTGGCCGCAGGGCCGTGCCCTCTCCACAGGTTCCTGGGAAGAACCCTTCCTTGCCTCTTCCAGGTCCTCTTCGTTCCTGGCGTTCCTCGGCTAGGGTAGCATAACTCCAGTCTCTGCTGCCCTCTTCACATGGCCTTCTCTCCCTGAGTGTCTCTGTGTCATCTCCTTTTCTGTCTCTTATAAAGATACTGTCATTGGATTCAGGGCCCACCCCAAACCCAGGATGATCTCATCTTCAGATCTGTAACTTAATTACATCTGGAAAGACCCTACTTCCAAATAATGTCACATTCGCAAGGACCATGGGTTAGGGCTTGTACACATCTTTTGGGGGCCACTATTCAAGCTACCACAGGTATAAAATGTAAACAAACTGCTTAGAAGCACTTTGCTTAGGGACACTTAAGATGAGTTTCAGCTAAAACAGCCTTCCCCAGAGTGTGTCAGACAGACATAGTTCCTGGAGATGCTCAAAAAAAGTGTTCACCATGGTCAACTAAGTTTGGGAAACACTGAATGCTATATACCCTTCTTATAATTTATCATACACATATACACATTAAACTTTCTCAGAAGTCCTGCAGTTATGAAACCCATTCAAGTTGTTCATCCCTGAATTTCCAAACACAGTTGACATCTAAGCTTTCCCTTTAGGTTACACAACACCAACTGAGGTCTGAAAAACTGTGGCCCATAGAACATACTCACAGATGTGATGAGTTAAAATACAATCAGTTAATAATCAGTAAGGATAAGTGGTTTGGGCTTCTAGATGCTTCTTAATTTTGATGGGGAAAAAGAAGAAATGAAAGAAGGTCTTAAACCTTGAGGGTAGTGGAGAGTGTGGCCACTGAATTCAGGAGCAGGGTATCCTGGAGTATGCTGGCAGTATGCTGGGGAAGGTGCAGAAAGAAGGGACTGGAGGCCCCAGAGAATTTTTACTCAAATAATTCTTTACTCACTTCAAACTGTGAGGAGACAACACAAGCTGTGAAGCAGAGGTTTTGGTTGATTGCTTGGATTTTTTATTTGTTGGTGTGTTTTTTTTCCAGTCAAATAAAAGCATGTTCAGCAACTTTGTGATTTACAGTCGTTTTTGCTTTGTATTTCTCAAACATGATGATCTCCTTGTAAAAGGGCACGTTTCCTGTGGGTTTTATTAATTGACGTGCCACCGTAACTACATTTCTGTCATTCTGAATTCTCCCTGTAGCTGCTGCTAAAAGCAGTAGTCTTTCTTCACTTAGCTCTTCAGTTACCAAACATTTATAACAGAGTGATGTCTTGGTCAATGAGAATCCTGATTCTTCCTTTGAACATGAGCTACAAACCTACATGTCCCTGTATTTTGGCCAATGTGAGCAAGTAATCCACAGTTATCTGGAGATCTGGTCACTCCCAGCAGCCAAGATCAGATTGGGGGTCAAGGTTCCAGAGAAAACACAACTCTCTCATCCATCAGACGTTCCTCCCAGATTCTTGTACCACCTGCAGCATTGTAGCCCCGCCTCCTGTGCCATTCTCTGTCTGTGCAAGAGAGACACTGTGGATCTCCCAGCCTCTGGTATCATTTCTTCTTTGGCCACACCAAAGTTGGGGCTTGACTTACTCTTTCTTGGAGGAAAAACGTGTACTCTTGGCTCCTCATTCACCAAGCCCTGATGCTTCCCTTCAATAGACCAGCAGACTGAGACAGCAGTCAGTGGATTGAAGGACTGGGACCCCCACTATTCTTAACAGATTTTAGCCAGAGCTGCTGCTCCCAAGGGTGTGTCACAGCAAGCATAGAAACACTTTCCCAGAGTCTCCCAATGTGGAAGTCTTGTACTATTAGGAAAATACAAGATAATTTTATTTGATACAAGAATAAACACATTTTATGGGCTATGAATTTATCTTAATGTGCATTAGGGGGAAAAAAAAGCAGCACACAAAATCTGTGATTCCCTGATTGTTACTTGTCAGAATCAGCCTAATTTCTTTAACATGCTTTGCTTAATTTAAAGTTTATTTAATGAAAAACATCGATAGGGAGCTGGCCCCGTGGCTAAGCGGTTAAGTTTGAGGGCTCTGCTTTGGCCGTCCAGGGTCTCGCCAGTTCGGATCCTGGGCACATGGCACCACTCATCAGGCCATGCTGAGGCCGCATCTCACATGCCACAACTAGAAGAACCCACAACTAAAATATACAACTATACACTGGGGGGATTTGGGGAGAAAAAGCAGGAAAAAAAAAATTGGCAACAGTTCTTAGCTCAGGTGCCAACCTTTAAAAAAAAAAAATGGATACTCGTACAGGTAGTACATATGTATGAGACGTTTTACCTGACTGAGATTCAGGAAGCGCCACTACACCACCTGTCGGCACTGCCACAGAATCTTACATTGAGAGGGACTTGAGCGGCAGCCAGAAGAGCAGGAGTCGTTTCTCCAAACTTACCCTGACAAACGGATTCTGCCCTGAGTTCAATCTCTGTCAACGTGGGAGAAATTCTAGGGGAGAGACTTTTCCAACAGCCAAGTTCTTGTTGAAAGAGGACTGGCAGTGCTTTTCTTTCTTAGGAGAAAACAATTAAAAAGCCAAATTGCCCTAAAGCAGGAGATGAGGCTGACAAACATCAGGTCTTCGGGGAAAACAGTAAAAGATTTCCTCTTGGAAATTGTAACTTCAGAGTAACAATAACAATCCAATGACTCAAATTCAAAGGGTATTTGCTTCTGAACACTTCTGGGTCATTTAGAAAGATTATCTACAGTGCTCAATTGTCCATGAAGAGAACGGCCCTTGCCCTTCCTCTAAACATCTCCATGGTTTTATTCCTGAATCCAACACCCCACCCCTGCTTTGCATATGGGCTGCCAAGGCACTTGCTCAGATGCTCCAGGGAGAGCTAGACTTATTGACTCTTTCCTGGATGACCCCAGTAGGCTCCACAGCCACCAGGCTCTCCCCAACTTTAGGTCTTTCCACCCTGATGTCAGTGTGAGCTTCTTTCAAAAAAAACACTACTCACATATACCCCACTAGGAAACTTTTGGTGGATCTTTGTTACCCAAAGGGCAAAGTTATTCATTTATTCACTGAATATTTTTTAAGTGTGAACCATATGCCAGGCACTGCTAAGCAGCATCCTCATTATTCAGAAGTACTTGTACAGGGTAGGCATCAGTATGGGGAATGATTTGGAGTTGGGTAGAACCTGGGGCCTAAACGGCCACTGGGCACATGCTTGAGAACATTCTTCCTAGTCTTACCTTCCTGGAAAATTCCCAAGCATTTTTCAAGAAATAATATATATGTCTGATGACACTTTTTTAACTCATTGAATTATGTGTTTATAAGTCTATCTTCCCCAATAATATGTGAGCTCCTCAAAGCCTCAAGGGTAAAAACTGCATTTCTCAGCATTTTTCTTTTTTTTTAACTAATTTATCTAATTTTTTTCTGGTAAGGAAGATTGTCACTGAGCTAACATCTGTGCAAATCTTCCTCTATTTTATATGCGAGATGCCACCACGGCATGGCTTGATGAGTGGTGTGTAGGTCCAGGCTTGGGATCCAAATCTGCAAACCCTGGGCTACCAAAGCTGAGTGCATGAACTTAACCATTCAGCAACCAGGCTGGCCCAGCATTTCTCATCTTTATATCCCCAGTGCCCAGCAGATAGTAAGCATGAATTTATCACTTGAATATGTGAATTGCTAAAAGAATACAGAACAATGCATGTAGGAAAGGCTGAGACAACTTCTCATCATTAACCCCATTCCCAGCACAGTGCCATACAACTCTGGGGGAACTCCAAACTCTCAACTTCTCCCTGAGGAGTGAAGAGGTGGGACCCAACATCTATTGGGCCAACTTTTAAAACTCCCAACTAAGGGATGGGGCTCTAAAACACCTAGCTCTGAAATCCAATGTGGTTGCGTTCACAAGACCCACGAGATTATAGCCAACAAAGACACAGTTCTTAACGGGGTCCAAGGATTCTCTGTGGCTATCCCTCAGGCCAGCACAGAGGGAACAAACAAAACATGCCCACCTCTCAGTGTTTCCCTGAAAGAGTTCTACTTGCATACACTAAAAGCTGCTGCCTGTGGGTCAGACTTTTAATTTAGCACACATCTGAAGGCTGATTGCCATCCTCTCTGGAGACCAGGGAAGCCAGCATATGCGGCACTTGTATACACTAACAATGAACTACCAGAAAGAGAAATTAAGGAAAAGATCCCATTTACAATAGCATCAAAAGGAATAAAATATTTAGGAATATATTTAACCAAGGAAATGAAAGATCTGTACCATGAAAACTCTAAGACATTGATGAAAGAATTGAAGAAGACACAAATAAATGGAAAGATACTCCAGTTTTGTGGATCATGTGGTTAAAATGCCCATATTAACCAAAGCCATCTATAGATTCAGTGCAATCCCAATCAAAACTCCAATGGCATTTTTCAAAGATATAGAAAAAACAACCTTAAAATGCATAGGAACCACAAAAAAATCCCAAATAGCCAAAGCAATATTGAGAAAGAACAAAGCTAGAGTCATGGATTTCAAACTATATTACAAAGCTATAGTAATCAAAACAGTATGGTATTAACATAAAAACAGATGCATAGATCAATGAAACAGAATAGAGAGCCCAGAAATAAACACAGACTTATATAGTCAATTAATTTACGACAAAGGAGCCAAGAATATACAATGGGAAAAGGATAGTCTCTTCAATAAATCCAAAGTTGGATAGCTATATGCAAAAGAATGAAACTAGACCCCTATCTTATAACATTCACAAAAATCAAATTAAATTGGATTAAAGACTTGAATATAGGACCTGAAACCATAAACTCCCAAAAGAACACATAGAGTGTAAGCTCCTTGACATCTGTCTTGGCAAAGATTTTTTGGATTTGACACCAACAGCAGAGGCAACAAAAGCAAAATTAAATTAAGTGGGACTATGTCAAATTAAAGAGCTTCTGCACAGCAAAGACCTTCAAAGAAAAAAGTAACCTACAGAATGGGAGAAAATTTTTGCAAATCTTATATCTGATAAGGGGTTATATATACGTATTAATATATAAAAACACATACAACTCAACATCAAAAAAAAATCTGGTCAAAAAACGAGCAGAGGATCTGAATAGATGTTTTTTCCAAAGAAGACATACAGATGGCCAACAGGTACATGAAAAGGTGGTCAACATCACTAATCATCAGAGAAATGCAAATCAAAACCACAATGAAGTATCCTCTCATACCTGTTAAAATGGTTGTCATCAAAAAGACAAGTGATGAAGGGCTGGCGCAGTGGTGTAGTGGTTAAGTTCATACATTCTGCTTTGGTGGCCCGGGGTTCACTGGTTTAGATCCTGGGCGTGGACCTATGCACCGCTTATCTAGCCATGCTGTGGCAGGCGTCCCACATATAAAATAGAGGAAGATGAGCACAGATGTTAGCTCAGAGCCAATCATCCTCAGCAAAAAGAGGAGGATTGGCTGCAGATGTTAGCTGAGGGCTAATGTTCCTGAAAAAAAAAAGACACAGGGCTGGCCCTGTGGCTTAGTGGTTAAGTTCATGCACTCTGCTTTGGTGGCCTGAGGTTCATGGCTTCAGATCCCAAGCGCAGATCTATACACTGCTCATCAAGCCATGCTATGGTGGCATCCCAGATGCAAAACTAGAGGAAGATTGGCACAGAAGTTAGCTCAGGCCAATCTTCCTCACCAAAAAAAAAAAAAAAGGCAAGAGATGATAAATTTTGGTAAGGATGTGGAGAACAGGGAACTCTTGTGCACTGTTGGTGGGTATGTAAATTGATGCAGCCACTATAGAAAACAGTATGAATGTTTCTCAAAAAATTAAAAATAGAACTACCATATGATTCAGCATCCCACTTCTGGGTATATATGCAAAGCAAACAAAAACACTAACGTGAAAAGATAGCTACACTTCATGTTCATTGCAGCATTATTTACAATAGCCAAGATATGGAAACAACCTCAGATCTACAGATGAATGTATAAAGAAAATGTGAGAGACATATATGAATATAACATATGCAATATATATACATAATCATGCCCCGCATAATGACATTTCAGTCATCGACAGATCACATAAACAACAGAGGTCCTATAAGATTAATGCCATATAGCCCATGTCTATAGTAGGCTATGCCATCTAGGTTTGTGAAAGCACACTCTATGATGTTCACACAATGATAAAATTGCCTAACAACGCATTTCTCAGAATGTGTCCCTGTCGTTAAGCAACACATGACTGTATATTTATAATGGAATTTTTTTTTTTGAGGAAGATTAGCCCTGTGCTAACTGCTGCCAATTCTTCTCTTTTTGCTGAGGAAGACTGGCCCTGAGCTAACATCTGTGCCCATCTTCCTCTACTTTATATGTGGGACGCCTGCCACAGCATGGCTTGACAAGTGGTGCCTTGTCTGCACCCAGGATGTGAACCGGCAAGCACTGGGCTGCCGAAGCAGAATGTGCGCACTTAACCGCTGCGCCACCAGGCTGGCCCCTATAATGGAATATTATGCAGCCATGAGAAAGAGGGAAATCCATTTGCAACAACATGGATGGACCAGGTGGGCCTCATGCTAAGTGAAATAAGTCAGACAGAAAAAGAAATACTCTATGATATCACTTACGTGTGAAATCTAAAAACGCCAAACTCATAGAAAGAGAGAATAGAGTGGTGGTTACCAGGAAGGGGGCGAAGGAAATGGGGAGATGTTGGTCAAAGGGCACAACTTCCAGTTAGAAGATGAATAAGTTCTGGGAATCTAATGTACAGCATGGTGATTATAGTTAACAGCTCTGCATTACATACTTGAAAGTTGCTAAGAGAGTAGACCTTAAATGTTCTCACGACAAAAAAGGAAATGGTAACTGTGTGAGGTGATGGAAGCATTAATTGACCTTACAACGGTAATCATTTCACAATATATAAGTGTATCCAAACATCACATTGTATACCTTAAACTTACAATGTTGTATGTCAATTATATCTCAATAAAGATGGGGGAAAAAATAGGAAGGACAAGGATAAGGAATAGGGTTGAGGCTCCAGAGCAGTGCTGTCCAGAAGAACTTTTTGCAATGATGAGAGAAATTTCTGATTGCACTGCCCAATACAGTAGCCCCTAGAACACACAATAATGTGGCTATCGAGCATTTGAAATGTGGCCAGTGTACTGAGGAACTGAATTTTTAACTTTATTTCATTTTAATTAATTAAAGTGAAATAGCCACATGTAGCTAAGGACTCTAATTTTGAAGAGCACAGCTCCAGCGAGTCCACAGAGAAGGCCTCAATCCTAAATCCAGACAGAGGGTGGGGGAGGGGCACCAGCCCCAGGACACTCACCTGCCACTATGAACAGAAAGATCCGAAGCCCAGGACACAGTGAGGCCGTGACACTGAGAACTGTAGGGGACGGGGCTTCATCTTCAGATTCCGGATGTCCAGGGCATGCAGCAGCAAGACCCAGAAAGCACAGGCCCCTGCAGGGTCACAGCCTTCTCTCCAGCCTTTCTCAGACTTAATCAGACAGAGCCACATGGCCTACAGCCTGTGTGGCTCCTGCTTAGAGGCTCCTTTCTCCAGCCAGCACCCGCTTGCCCTCCCAGAGCCAATAACCCCCAACCCACATGCCCGTCTCACCCTCCTTCCCATCTTATTTCAAAGCCCATGTGATTTCCAGGGACCCAGGAATCAGAAATCCCTTTCCTCGGTATCCTCTGGTCTGTGTCCTTGGCTGACTTCTGGCTGGGCTCTCTGGTGTGACACTTTGGATGAAAACCTATCTGATATTCCCACTGCAAGTTTTCTACCTCCTCTATCTGATACAAGGCCCCCAGGGCAGGGCCTTAGTCAGCCTCTTAACGTCAAAAGGTTCCAAAGGGCAGAGACGGTCTCCTCCATTCAGCGATCTTTACATTTCATGTGTAATGTGTATTTCAATTATATTATAATTCTATACCAGGTTCTATAACAGTCATTGGAATAGAGATCATGGTAAAATGACCCAAGCCAATGTGGTAAATGCTGTTCTCGCTGGAAATGCAGAATGCTAAGAAGCCCCAAAGAAGAGGGATAATAAATTCTGAGAGAGCGGGTGACTTCATAGAGAAGGAAACAGGAGAGGGGCCTTAAAAATGATCTTTCTCCTGACATCACAGACAGACACCCCCTTCTTTTGGATGCCTCCCCAGGCTCCCACTAGAGGATGGAGACTGCCTGAGGACAAGGCCCGTCTGCCTGGTCCCCGCCTGTAAGGAAGCTGATGAAGGCTGACAGAATATTGCCCTTCCAGGCCCTCAGAAAGAGCTGAGATGAAAGGACACCATGATGAAGGTGGTGAGGAAAGGCAAGGCGACTGCACAGAGCAGGAAAATCTGGCCAAGAATGATGTAAACCGCAGGGGAGGGAGAGCCAAGGCTGGAGCTGGAGACCCTGACTCACAAAGGCCAGAGCCCCACAGAGATGGCTCTGGGAGCCTCCACCACCCTCAGGTCCCGAAGTATAGCCTTGGGACCAAGGTTCTGACCCTGCCACTTTGCCCTCAAGGCTTCATTATCTTGTTCTCGATGACGTGGAATTATATGTATACAAAAAAATTAGATGGACAATTTCAGACACTGAAAACATTAATCAATTCATAACAAATATTATTATGTGAATCTGGTTGTATCAAACTATGTGAGGAAACCATATGTCATCTGTTCGGGAAAAACAGTGATTTTAATAAACAACATAAAGTGAAAAAAAAAATAAGAAGCAAATGCAGAGGTGATGGGCCGTCCTTACAAGTAAGCTCTATACTGAGACCATGAGGGAGGGTGGACTTGGGGATACAATGCAGGAAGTTGGGAGTGAGAAATTAAAAGCAAGAAAAGTAATGACTCAGAAACTAGCTAAACCCAAGGTGTTAAGAGGCTTGGGTAAAAATGCTGAAAACAGTCACGTGTCTACAGAAACACAGGTCCCAAAAGTCAAAATAAGACAATGAGTCAAAACCCTGATGATTAGTCATGAATTGAGGACCTCATGAATTCTGGAGGGGCGGACATCGGAACAGCAGACCTAGTACCAGCAACAAGGAGACTTAGAAATGTAGACGACATCTGTCTCAAACGGTTTCTTAAACACGTCCCACAGGAACACTTGTTTCATTATTTACATTTTGTTTTAAAATAACTACTTGAGAATTTTTGCTAAAAAGTGACAGAATAAATGCATACTACTTACTTAGTTCCCTTCCCAGAAACTCACTGAAATGAATAATAAGAACAACCAAAAATAGAGCCAGAAAAACGTCACCTATAGTGAAACCAGGGAATGGTGAAAACATCATAACAGACACCATGATGAATGTCCATGTAGGGAAACTCACACCAAGTCAAAGAAGTATGCATAGAAACCAACACTCCAGCCACAGCTCTTAAGAAGGATACAAATTTCCCTTCAATAAGTAAGAGTCCTAAAGTGTCCTACCCCAAATCCTGTGCTTGTAAAAATGGAGACAAGAGTTGTGAGTAGTCAATAGGAGAAACTTCAAACATTAATTCAACAAATATTTACTAATTTTTTTTGTAATGAGCTTTACTTATTTATTTATTTTTATTATTTTGGTGAGGAAGATTGGCCCTGAGCAAACATCTGTTGCCAATCTTCCTCTATTTTGTATATTGGATGCCACCACAGCTTAGCTTGACAAGCGATGTGTAGGTTCTAACCTGGGATCCAAACCTACAAACCCCAAACCACCAAAGCCGAATGCACAAACTTAACCACTATACCATCGGGCTGACCGCTTACTGAGTAATTTCTGTATGCCACAGAGGTGGGGCTATTTTATACTTATTTTTTTCTGACCCAACTATCTACCTATGAAAAATAGCTGGAGACCAAGAGGGACAATAAAAAGAGGCCAAATAAATCTGCTTGGCTGAATTAAATAAACTCTAAACCAGCAAACAAGAAGTCTTGACAATGGGTCTCTGGGCTCCTCACTCACCCAGCCTCTCGGAGAGTGAATTGCTGACCTAAAGTGTAGAATGGACAGAAACTGAGAGGAGATGGGCCCCAGGACAGAGGATTCATCATATGTGATAGCAAAGAATGTGAAGACAATACACTTGAATTAAGACTCCTTATTTGTTCCTCTGTCCCTGAAGCAGATGAAAGACCAAACAGGGTTGAACTCTCCACCAGAGTCTGGTGGCACAGTTTTTGAGTTCCCAAATAAGGCAGGAGAAGGATGAATTAGAGGGAAAGACAATCTCACTCTCCTATTCTTCTGTAAATAACACACCAAAGAGGGCCGCCCCATTCGGAAGGATGAATAAGGTGATGTTTCAAACATGGCACTCTGTGCAGAGTTCACACCAAAACAAAAGCAAAAACAGGAGAAAAAAAAGGAAGAGGAGGACAAAGAAAAAAGGACTGCAATAAGCAAAAGGAAGATGAAGAATAGACGTTGAAAGAACAGTTATTTCAAATAACACTTCTTTATAGAAAAGAAAATTTTTCTAGATAAGATTTTCTCAAAGTTTTGAAAAATCAAGGAGGACATGGACTTTACAAAAATGGACATCCAAGAAGAGAGTCACAAGATTGATGAACAGATATGCAATAAAGAAAATGAAAAGGCAAACTGAGATTAATAAAAACATCACATAATGAAAACCATGTTAGTAGCAGTAGAAAGTAAGATGAGTATTAGTAAAAACAAAGTCAGTGATGTGGAGGTCTGGCTTGAGGAAGAATACAGAATGCAAAACACGTGAAAGTGATTAGAGACAAAATGACAGGTATGAAATAAAGATAATGGACATCAGCATCAGAGTTGTGGTCCTGAAGAAAAAAGCGGAGTAAGCAGAATGGGAAAATACCAAGTGATAATAGAAAACCATCTTCTGAAATAAAAGAAGATAAGAATCTGTAGATTGAAAGAAGTTACACACACAAGTAAAAATTATTAGCAAGTCATTGAAACAAAACATAGTGAAATTACTGAACTTCAAAGAAAAAAGTCTATAAGTAATTAGGCAGAAGAAACAGAAAATCTGCAAAAGAAAAAAAAAAAGGCTGAGGTCATACTTTTCAGCAACATTAAATGCCAGAAGACAATAGACTATTATGTACAAAATGAAGGAAAAATTATGTTATTATCTTTGTTATTTGTATTATCAGCTTTTCTGGTCTATCTTCACAAATATCCCATGAGTTTTTGACGAGCAGTGCTAGGTGCATGCCTGGGATCTGAACTTGTGAACTCCAGGCCGCCAAAGAGGCACAGGGAACTTAACTACGACGCCATGGGGCAGGCTCCCTATGAGTTCTTAAAAAATGAAAAGTACCCTCTCAGAGGACCCAAGGAATGTTTTCTAATGAGGATATAGTTGTGTACTACAGGAAACCTCAATACAGCTTTTAATACACAGGGCATAAAGCAACATTTCTGACCACAATGCAATAAAATTAGAAATCCATAGCAGAGGCAAAAATCAAAAACCCAGATACTTAACACTTTTAGGATAAATTATTCTGTACGACTCTTGGGTCAAAGAGTGAATCAAAGTGGAGCAGCAGAGAGATTAAAACAAGTGTGAAGGCAACACTTACCAAATTCAAGGGGAATGAACACTGCACCACAAAGAAACTCTACGGCCTGAACCACGTTATCAAACAAAAATAAACAAAACTGAACTGTCACGCTGGAATGGGAAAATAGTAAAATATACATAAGGACAGCAGAAAAATAAATGTAAAATGAATAGATATATTCAATAACATGAATGAATTTTGAAAACATTTAAGTTGAGCGAAAGAGGCCAGCCTCCCACTGTAATATCCACTTAATAAAAGTTCAAGAATAGTCCATTCTAATTTACAGCAATAGAAATCAGCAGAATAATTACCTCTTGGAGGGCGGCTGGGTGGTGTTCATAGGGAAGAGGCCCAAAAGAACTTTCTAGGGGTGATGAAAAGTTCTATAACTTGGCCTAGGGGGTGGTTATTTGGGTGTACACAAAGGTAAAAATTCATTAGATTTCAGATGTGTGCATGTTACATTGGTAAATAATGTCACAACTTAAGAAAAAATTTTTAATTAAAAAATAGTAATTAATGAATTAGAAAACAGAAAAGTAAAACTGATAGATCAATATAAAAGCCAGTCTTGTGGAGGGGAGGGTAAATAAATAAACCCGGTAAACCACCACGCTACTAAAGATTTTTGAAAAGAGAAAATTCAAAAACACAAATTTAAGAATGAGAAAAGGGAAGTGATAATTAATATAAGCTAAAATAATTTTAAAGGAATAGTTTGCACATTTTATTTCTAAAAATGTTGAAACCCTCAAAAAACAGACAACTGAAACAAAACAAAAACATGGAAGAAATTCCAAAGTTTTCAAATTGCTAATCCCCACAAAATCATTTATTTCATGATCAAGTTCATGAGTAAAATATTTCAAATTTTAAGGTTAGGATAATTATTGTATTATTTATCCTGCTTCTGAGCAAAAATGATAGCTTGGAGCAAGATCACAGCCCCCTCAAAAGTGAAGGAAAAAAGTAGCGAAGACTAATAAACATGCAACATAAGCACATACAAACCAGTCAAATGAACTAGAGGTCCAAATTTCTGCCATAAATGCCTAGAAGAAAACAGGCGAGGATTCTGGTACTGTGTGCCATAGCGTAACACGACTTTTGACCCATATCACCAGAGATGCAAGAGAAAGCTGAGGTAAAATACACTGAGAATTCTCATTCACAGCCCCAAATCACAGAGAAGCAGACTGAGTGACCGAGAAGATGTTCCCTGGAAAGACAGACAAACCAATTCTGAAGGGGCAGAGGCCCTCGCCAACTTTGTACAGGCTCCCATTGAGGTCTGTCTTCACAGACCAGGAGAAAAGCCCAGCGAGGAGGTATATCTAGCAGCTCTGCTCAGATCTAATTATCCCCAAAGGAACAAGGACTTAGCAGGCTTGAAAACAAAGGAGAAAATTAATGACGAGAAGTCCTCTGAGAAACAGTAAGCCAGAGGACATAAGGAACATTGAGAGGCCCGAGTCAAGTTTTCATCACCCACCCACACTCATGCTCCATCAAAGGTGAGAAAACCAACCTATATTCAATACCAAAGGCTGCCAGATTTAGCAAATAAAATAACAGGATGCCCAGTTACACTTAGAAACACTTATAAAAGTGTTCAGTGTTTATCAGAAATTCAAATTTAACTCAGAGTCATGGATTATATCTGTCTACTCAAACAGGACCAGAACCAGAGAGCTGCTTTATTGTTTCCTTTTTGCCACCAGATAGAGTGGGAAGAGCTTTGGGGAAAAGATGGGTGAGTGGGGACCTGCCGGTGGCATAGTGCTTACGTTCGTGAACCCCACTTGGGCAGCCTGGGGTTCGTGGGCCTGGATTCCAGGCATGGACCTGCACATCACTCATCAGGCCATGCTATGGTGGCATCCCACATACAAAACAGAGGAAGATTGGCTCAGATGTTAGCTGAGCGACAATCTTCCTCAAGCAAAATAGGAAGATTGGTAACAGATGTTAGTTCAGGGCCAATCTTCCTCACCGAAAAAAAAAAGCAGAAGAAACACAAGACAAGTGAAATAAATATGACAACCTAAAATAATACAAAACTAGTAAAAATTAAGTAAAAGTAAATATAATAAACTATCCTTTTTTATGGAATTGTTTTTCTTAAACCATAGAGGCATCTTTTAGAAATTAATATTTCATGATAAAATAAATTATGGGGGCCAGCCCAGAGTCCGAGTGGTTGGGTTCGCATGCTCCACTTCGGGGCCTGGGGTTTCACTGGTTTTGATCCTGGGTACAGACAAGTCACCGCTGATCAAGCCATGCTGAGGTGGTGTCCCACATAGCACAACCAGAAGGACCTACAACTGGAATATGCAACTGTGTATTGGGGGGATTTGGGGAGAAGAAGGGAAAACAAAAGGAAGATTGGCAACAGATGTCAGCTCAGGTGCCAATCTTTTAAAAAATAATAATAATAATGTAGAGTTCTGAAATGTCTCCAGTTTCAATTATTTCAATTATTTGTTTTTATTCTGTTAAAATCAAGTAAAATTAATTTTGTTAATTTTTATTTAGGACAAATATTAATAAAATTTAATAAATAAAAATAGAATTTACTATGATCCTATGTTTGCAAAATTAATTACATCTAATGTTCTATTTATTTGTTAAACAGATATCATTAATTGAGCACCTGCAGTGCTCCAGGCACACTGTTCTTTGTTCACACACACATCAAGATATATCTGATGTCACATCCATCTAGTATTAATGGTAGTTCTTTTCAAATGACAGAATTTGGAGTAAGCCTCAATTTTGTTTTGTTTTTCCTTTCAACTTGAATTACTTATAAAGAATGGGGATCATTTTTATAAAAACAATAAATTATCATAGAACATACAGAAAGGATGAAATGACATTTAATTTTTAAAAGCCAGCATAACACATAGCAAAACGTGACGAAAAACACACCAAAATGGAATAGCATGCAAATTTCACTTATGAATATTTAAACAAAAATCCCAATTAAAATATAAACAAATAGAGCTAGATAATACAATGAAAGAATAATCCGCCACAACCAAATAAGAGTTCATTCCAAGAATGACGAAATAGTCAAAACGTATTCATATACTCATCATAGTAAGTTTAAAGGAGATAAATCATAAAATCTTGTTAGGTACTGAAAGACATTTTATAAGATGAATAATTCATTCCAAATATTAACGAATAATAAGCCAGCAAAAGATATATAATTTTCAAACTAATAAAGCTGGAGGAAAATCAGGAAAGGAAGATGTTCCAGAATCCAAGTGAAGAAGCTATTTCAGGAAGGAAGTGATCCACTCTGTTTACCATCGCTAAGATTCACGTAAAATAAAAATTGAAAAAGGATCATTGGAGTTGATGGTGTGCAACTCATTGGTGATCCTGATAAACCTGTTTTCTTCTCACAGCAAGGATAACATTGTTATTGAAGTGTTCAAGCAAGAATAAAAGAGGAAAAAGTTGAGACAGCAAGCATGGACAATCTTTCGAAGAATTTTATCACAAAGAGAAAGAGAAAAACGAGGTCATTCATAAAACAAGGTATGTGATCAAGTAAGGGTTGGTTTGTTTGCTTGCTTAAGATGAAATATAGTCTAACGTTTATGCTGATTCCATAGAAAGGAGAAAAAACTCCTGTTGCCAGGGAGAGGGAACAGTTCCAGGAGCAAAATCCACGAGTAGCAACAGTATAGCTGGCCTTAGGAAAGAGCAAAGACAACTCTTCCTTTGTAAGAAGGAGCAAAGGTGGAGCATAAAGGCACAGATGCAGATAGATTGGAAGAATTGATGTTGCAAAGAGGAGCGAGTTCTTTGTTCATTATTTTCTCGTGGAAGCAAGAATCAAAGTCAACAGTGGGAGCGAGAAATGGTAAAGGTGTTAAAGGTTTGCGGGGGGCGGGGGGGAGCTAAGATGAAAAATTGCCTTTTGTGATCATAGAAGAGTGCTGAAGGGAAGAGGGAAATAATTAGGATTGCTAGGCCCTATTCAGGACCCACTCGGGATTTATGGTCATAAATTCAAAGTAGGGCCAGTCACCGTAGTTAAGTGTTTCATTTCAGGTGTATTCGGCCCAGGGGGCAGACACGGAATGGGTGGAGTTGGGCTCAAACAGGACTGGGCCTTTTCTAGGTGAGTACAATAGAGAAAGAGAGGCCCAGGAGTTGAGGGTACCCGCAAGGAGCGAGTGCTGTGACATACACTGGAATCTAAGCTGGGGAGAGAGGAGAGAGGACAAGGGGAAGGAAACAGGTAGTGAAAACTTCTGCAGTCAGTGGATAAAAGGCCCTGATGTGGTCACAAGTAATTAGAGTTGGGATATTAGAATTAAAGAGGAAAGATAGGAGGGAGATTGTCAGAGAGTGGGATACTTAAAACAGAGATTTTGAAGATAACAGTAAAGAAGTAGAGAAAAAGATCATTAGAAGTGAAGAAGATAAGGTACTAAGAGGCCAGGATGATGGCTTTCCATCTCAGTGCAAAATGCAAAGTCCTTGTGGTGGTCTACAGGGCCCTGACTGTTGTGCATCCCCCCGCTTCCTGCTCTCACCTCTTCTCCTACTACTCTTCCTTCCATCACTCTATGAACTACCCTCACCTCCTTGCTCTTCCTTAAACTTGCCAGGGACATTCACATCTCATGTTCCTTTGCACTCGCTACCTTGGCCCAGAATGCCCTTCCCCTGTCACCACCTCACCTAAAATTGCCCACCACACCCCAGCGTTTCCTATCTCCCCTCCCTGCTTCAGTTTACTACATTGCACTTATCACAATTTAATGTATGTATCTCCTGCCTAGTTTTCTTGCTTACTCTGTCTCCCCCAGTAGCCCATAATCTCCACAAGGGCAATGATTTTTATCCCTTTTGTTGACTGCTCTATCTCCAGCAATTAAAACAATGCTTAGCACATAGCAGGTGATCAACAAATATTTGTTGAGTGATTGAGAGAGAGTGAGATGAGAAAAGGAAAGAGTTAACAAAGATACATAGGGAGCTCTAAAAGCTTTGCTGAAACTGAGGAAGACACAGCTTAATTCCAGAGTAATATGATGTACTTTTATTTAAAAGTTTAGCGTCTATCAAAATATCCTATTTTGAAAAAAAAAAGTATTCATTAGAAGTGAAGAAACTTCAGGCCACCCCATGATGTAGTGGTTACATTTGACACGCTCGCTTCAGCATCCCAGGGTAATTGGCTTCAGATCCCAGGCATGGACCTATGCACTGCTCATCAAGCCATGCTGTGGCAGCATCCCACATACAAGATGGAGGAAGATTGGTACAGATATTAGCTCAGGGATAATCTTCCTCAAGCAAAAGTAGAGAAAGATCGGCACAGACATTAGCTCAGGGCAAATCTTCCTCACCAAAAAAGAAAAGAGACTTCTAGATGACATACGAACAACCCCCCCCCGCCAGGAATTTTTAATTTTAGCTATTCCACTCTCAGTCTTCATTCAATCCTCTGAGCCATTCCTTAAAAATAGTTCCCCCAAGAGTCTTGTGTAGTTTTAAATGAAGTACACAAGTTCAAATGAGAATTAGAGCTGCAAGCAAATTGAAACTTAGAATTTAGAAGTTTTTTATTTTAGTTGCTAAGGTATACACCCAAAATTATTTTTAAAACTTTAAGGCTGATCTAAGCTGTCCAGTCTAATATAAGGACATAGCCCAGGAATGTTAATATATAGATTTATAAGATTAAATAACAATGAATTTGTTCTAAAACTCAAGGCTGTTCTCAAGGAAGACAAAAATGGCATAGATTCCCAAATGGAAGATATGCAGAAGAGACCACTGGTTCCAAAATGAAGTCTAATGCCACTTATTTTCTGGTTTTCTCCTAACTGCATGTATATTAAAGATTTGATCCAAATATTTAAGAACAAAAAGTAGAAACAACGTAACTCTCCCTCAGTAGAAGAATGAATAAAGTGTGGACTTTTCATGCAATGGAAAAATAGGCATTAGCTAGAAATGAAAGAACTAAAAAGCTCAAACACAATTTTCCCCTTCTCATTCTTTTCTTCTTCTTCTTCCCTTCTCTCCCCTTCTCTCCCTTTGTCTTCATCTTTTACCGCTGCCCTTCTATTGTTTTCCCCTCCCCACTGCTCCCTTCCTCCCAGATCACTTCCTTCCATTTCCTTTTGGACAATTCAGTCTAAAAGTCATTGGGTGACACAAGCAAGGTGCCCATCTACACTTCATGCTGGTGATAGAAGTCTACAGCTGCACAGCGTAGGGTGTCAGAGACTGAGCAGGGTGAAGGGAGCTTCAGCCCAGTAGATTCCTATTTATCTTTAAATTCCAGTCTAGAAGGCACCTCCTTCAGCAAGCCTTCCTTCATGACCCAAACCCAGGGAGAATTAATCTTCCCTTTTCTGAGGTCCCAGGACATTTTACCCATGCCTCTAACAATGTCCTCATTACAGGTATTTAAACTGGTTCTTTCTTCTGCTAAATGGTGAAATCTTTGATAACAGTGACCATATCTAATCTATTTACATCTTCAGATCCTATGATGCCTTGACTTAGCAAAATGGAGTTGAATAAGAGAAGAGCAGTGGCAAGGAAAGTGTAGGCTTTGGATTTAGATAGATAAGAACTCAAATACAGGTAGCATCTGTGACCATACTCAACAACACTGAACCCCAATTTTCTTATCTATAAAACACTAACATACTGGAGTGGGGAGACAATATAAGCTACCTCCAGGTTGTTGGCAGGGTTAAAACAACATAGAAAAGTACTCAGCACAATATAGTCGCTCAATAAACACAACATAACAGTGTCTTTGCTGAGCACAGGCTGTGATTTTGGAATCGTTCAATTGTGTGGAGTTATGTAACACCTTCCTCCTGCCGCCTCTATTTTATTTCTATCCATTAGTTCACATGGGATGAGGTTATTTCTAGGGAAAGAACTCCCGTGGTCCCCTCAACAATTTAATGGGAGAAAACTGGTGGAGGAAGGGGAGAGGAAGTGGCAGAAGCCAAATTGTGAGAAGAGTAATCATCAGGACCAGAAAGAGAGAATCCACCAGGGAGTGGGATATGTCAAATTTGTCCAACACGTAACTCATATAATTACACAGAATTGGATATACTTTCTCAAATTGCTTCTATCTCCAGGCAATTATTGTCCCATGGAGAATCACTGTGGCAGGAGTAGGAGTGGGCCCTGGGGTTAGAAGGAAGCAGTCATCCTGATTTCAGCATGTGGACATCACCTGAGCCTCCCACCCCCTCACCTAGGAAATCAGCAGATTCTCTGGAAAGACAGAGCTGCAGTTATAACCAAAACAGCCATCTCATTAAATCTTCTAACGCCTTAAGGGATGAGTAACCTGCTGTAACTAACCCTAAGTGATCAGAGAGGTGGACATTCCCCTGAGATATCAGTTAACAGTTAAACGTTTTAAGCAACCAGAACTGACTCTGAATATCTTAGTCATGAAAGGAAAACTGATCCATCTAAACCCAAGAAGGACAGAAAGCAGAGTAGCCCCAGGGATCACTGTTAAAATCTCATAGTCTCTTCAAGGCAATGTCATTGGAATAACAACTTCCTTCCAGCATGCGTCCCTCCATTCAAGGTGCAAATTTCCTCGAGGCTGAGTCACTTTGTCCAAGCTTGGGTCATGGGGACACCTGTAGGCCATGTGTGTGCAAGGCACTGTGATTAACAATCCAATGGACCACATGGAAGAAGGATGGGTAGGTTCCCAAAGGAAAGGTGGGAAGAAGAGAACGAGAAACTAGATGAGCACAAACAGCAGTCTACTACGCCCTCTCTATTCTGAGCAGACTGCCAGGATGTTGCAGAAGATTTAGGACCATGACACTTTACAACTGGACTCTTGGGGGGAATCCTCACCAGGAGAAGGGATTATCAAGCAGCAAGGTGGCCACAGGAGACCATCAGTCTGGATAAGCTGCAACGTCTCTTCACACTGCAGGCATCTTGGCAGCAGCAGCATGACACAGACTAGTCTGGTAGCAGAAGGGAGCGAAAGGGCTGATCTGTCAGAATACAGAAGAGCTCGCCAAGAAAACCTCAAGTGACTCTTAGTTCTTCCTGTTCTTCAAGAACAGAACGCAAAGGAACTGGATTCCAATGTCACGCTTATTTATGCATGGCTCTTAAAATGGGGCACTGCTGCTGTTAATAAGTAGGTAGCAGTCCTCCCTCCCCACAGATGCAGATATCGAAAAACTACTGCCTCCATGAACAGAACTACCACACGCAGGGCGCCCCCTACTGACGTGTGAAGGAGAAAAATCAGGTCATTCTCAAATTCAAAATTTTTTCTCACCCATACTTCCTATGGATATAATTTTCCAAAGACATGGAATGTCTATAAGTCACCTCAAAAGGAAGAAGGGGTGGACCTGCTATGAATCACATAGTAAGCTCACTTGTCTCCCTCCAGGCACGCCCCTAAACACACACACACACACACACACACATACACACACATACTTTCACACCTGTAAGACGTAGTCAAAGTAAACATCTAGAGCAGGATTAAGGGGGGAAAAAACATTTAAAAATTGCGAAACCTGCAAATAAGGAATGAATGAAAAGAAGCCGTCACACATACACATGTGCACACACACATGCACACACTCACAGCTTGCCTAAATCATATGTGTGTTGATCACCAGATTAGGAGATGATAGAATAAACATCAACTTCAGGTCTTTCTTAAACATCAGTTAATTTAGCCCCTTCCTTCTTGCCACCTGGGGCCCTCTTGAATCAGTCCTGTGGCTTCCCCTAGTAGGACAGCCCCAAAAGGGCAAGACCCAGCCCATTGCGAACTCTGAGGCAGGACCACAGGAAGAGGGCTTCCCTCCACAGCTTGATTCAAGTCCTGTCTTATTTTTAGAAAGTATAGTAAATAAAATGCTCATATTGCAGATGAGAGGTTGTTCCAAAGGAGCCACTGTCAAATGAATGATCCATTGCTGTTTCTTGCCTCTGCCACAGAACATTTGCATAGACCATTTAGGGAACTTGTTTAACTTGGTTATTTATATAACCAGTTGTATCAAAGTCTGGTCAAATGTAAGAGCATTTAAAAGCTTCTGAGCACTGTTTAATACTAGCTCCATGTTACTAAAAGGATCGCATTAACTACTAAAAATACTCTTCTACTTGATCCTGACATTACTTAATTAGGAATCTTTTGCATGGGCGAAGACCTTAAACTCCACTTCAACTCTATATTTGGGTTTCACTATTTACACAAACTTAGCTGCTATGTTTGGGGCAGCTAAATATTTGCCGTAAGATTATCTCTGCAGATCAGAATCTGATTTCCCCAGACTTTAAGAAGATCGTGTCTTCTGTCATGAACACTTACAGAGGTTCACTTCTCAAGCCTTGTAGATATCATCCTTCAGAACCGTGAGAGACCAAGGAAAGATAAGTCCAAAGACGAAAATTAAAATATAAATCACATGAACGCCTAGGGGTTTCCTCATGGAGAGTAAAAAAAAAAAATGGCAAATCATCATGTTCATAAGTTCTGGGAGAAAATAATGAAAAATATTCTACACATGATTTATATTGTTTTGCATCTTTCTTATTGCAGTAGTTTTGAGTGCTAAGCAACTTTAGGATAAAATCTTCAATAAAAGTACATTTAGCCCACGAGAGCGCTAACAATACATATATATATATATATAAAGCAACATTTCATAAGAAACGTGCAGTTCCATTAGACGTAGCACATTCTTTGAGTCCTTTATGCTTTCCAGCAGGATTTTGAAATGGCTTTATAATTGTGGGGCTGTTATTGCTGTAGTTTCACCAAATAAGGCTTCACTGTCTCATAATTATTACTCAGAGCTTTGATGGAGCCACATGGAATTTGTTGTATTCCAACACACAAATGAGAATCTTATTTTAAATCGCCAATAAATGCAAATACAAAATTTTGCATTGTACAATACAAAAATACCTTTTTATAAAAGAATACAAAAGACAAGGGTTGCTAGGCAACCACCCAGCACAGGCTTTAGCATCCAAGGTAACAAAGAGACTACTGTACCACCACCACCTGAAGGTTCTCGCTTAAAGCAACAAAATAAAACTGACAGCGAGGAGTTGAAACGTAGCTCAGAACCACCACCATTCTCCCAAATTTGTATTTGAGCATGTTTTATCAATTTTAACACATGTTGATTTACAAAATAAGTAAAATAAACCTTATTTGGATTGTATCCAACTTTTAAAATTCAGCTGGCGTTTGCAGCACGACTCTGGGCGTGATCTCCTGTGCGCTCTAAAGGATAGCCTACACGCAAGCTCTTCCTTAAACAGGGTCAAAGGGAGGCAAGATGCCCCCAAGGGGAGTTTACCTTTGGTGACTTCAGTGTGGTCTCCTCTCTTCAGGGTGCCCTCGACTCCAAGACATCCAATATCTGAGGTTGTTTTTATAGGATCAAACTGTTTCAACAATCCAATAAAATCTTGGTGAGAATTAGTTCAAGTGTCTGGTGTCCTATAATATTTCTGCCCCCTGAAAGAGGCTAGCTGCAAAAGGAGCCTGAAGAGGGCATCTCAAAGAGTTGAATTTCAGACAGAGCAGCCTCCAGGTGAGGAGAACAGAGCTCACCAGACCACCGCCCATTACTCCATCAAAAGCCCAGTGCTGCAGGTGAAAGGACTATAATCCTTTAGATCTATGGGGCAGAACAGAGTATCGTTAAGTGCAAGCCTAGAGGCCAACCGCCTGGTTTAAGCCCTGGCCCTGCCACTTACTAGCCTTGTGACTTTTGGTAAGATGCATAAGCCACTAACCATCAGTTTCCTCTTCTGCAAAAAGGGAATTAAAAAAACTTGTCTATCATATAGCATTCAAGTGTTTACATGTAAAGCCCTTTGATTTGCATAGTCATTGACATGTAATAGGTACATAATAAATGTTTATATTTCTAACAGTATTACAAAGGTCAATAATAGTACTCCGTCTCATTCACTTAACTAAATACTCTCAGAGTACTTAACTAAACACCCACTGCAGGAATATTTTGTTCCACCATACAATGTAATGTAGGAATGAATGACATGGGGCAAAACATAGAAGTGGTGCTAGATCAATGTGATAAATGACCATTAAAAATAGACCTGTACCTTTCATCATCCTGCATCACCTGGGGCCATGTTATTAGAGCAATGGTTATATAGATAAATGACCCCCAAAACAAGACGGCCTACGTATCTTGGTCCTACTGAGTTCCTTGTATTTACATTGCTCAAGCTACATGGAATTAATGTACACTTACATCACTATAGAATTTCAGATCTTTGGGCTACTATCAAAAGGAAGAATACACGTGGAATCATAAGGAAAGTTTCATCCATGGGAAATCAAAAACCACACTGGAGCTGGAAGTGGTTCTAAAGACTCAGCCACAAGAGTTCATACATCCTAACTCCAGCTAGTACCATTAGGGTGCTTGGTGACACCACTCTGTGCTCTCTGGCCTGCTTCAGGCTGCTCCCTTGTGTACTCACAGCTTCTGTTTCATGACATTAACTTCCATATGCCTCATGATGGCCTCACGGGTCCCTTCTTCACAATGACTTTCACTCTTTTCCATGGACAGTGATAATAAACACTATGTTACCTACTTTAAACCCCAAAACAGAGATTTGACTGCCAGCAAAAAGGTGAAAAGTGCTGTAGTAGACAAACACTGTGACATGCCACCCAGATCCCCTTCTGAAATAAAGGGATTTCTGCCCTAGCCAGTGGGAGTGCTGCTAACAGACAGCCTCCGTCTCTCAGCCCCCATGTAGATTGCTTCAGCTGAAGAGAGCTGCCTCACCCAAGGCATTGTTCCCTTCCCGGGCAGCTGGGACTTACGGGTAGAGAGGACTGAGGCCTAGTCCTCTTGACGCAACCAGGGACATCTCTGAAGGGTCATTCCAGCTCCAGAACTCCCTATAGCATCCTCTGAGTCCCGCACTGAGACTGCATCACCATTCAGCTGCTCTCCCTGCCCACTACTGCTTCCTTCCTTCCCTGCCCGTATCTTCCTTCTCTTCCCTCCTCCTCT
This sequence comes from Equus quagga, assembly GCF_021613505.1. Lineage (NCBI taxonomy): Eukaryota > Metazoa > Chordata > Mammalia > Perissodactyla > Equidae > Equus > Equus quagga. Next base: position 111,401,427 of record NC_060271.1, read on the forward strand.
TCCCCTTCCCCACTTGTTGCTCTTGAAAGCACTCCTAGATAAGCTTCCTACAAGCTAATCTCCATCTCAGAGTCTGATTCATGAGAAACCAATCAGTGACACGAGCATAACTCACAAGTTGCACTCATCATCTCCTCCAGCCAAACCATATAGGTTGTCATGAACCGGCCAAAATACTGCTTGCCCTAGATTAAGTAACCACTCCTGGTCCAATAAGCTATGACCCAATGGCCCATAAGATAAGGTGGTGTGGTGGGAAACACCATTTTCAGAGCAGCAGAAGCTCTGGGTTAACTGTGTGGCTCTTAGCGGGTAACCAGTTTGACAGGTCTAGTACATTCTCTTATCATCCCGGGCTGGATCCATGGGTTTTTCTGTTTCTTCCCACAATTCACAGAATTCCTTCTGACTCCTTTTCACAGCTATCACCACGTCCTCTGCTTCTTGGAGATCCTTGCCTATGCAAGAACTTGTGGAATGAAAACATCCCCACTTTACTGCTATCTAAAAATATTCATTTTTGAGCTTGAGGGGTTTACTGCTAATCATGACAGGAAAACAGAAAGGAGATATGTAAAATAGCAAACATAATTAGTATGATAAGAAGAGTTGTTAAAGAGATTTTTAGAAATTCAAGTTTGTGTTACTGCACTAATTAAAGACATTCCATGATACTTCTCATAAAAGTTTAAAAACCCTGTCTCTTTGTTCAGAATAAAGACTTTATCATTGTGTTTAAAATAATGTGTGCTCATTATAAAAAATTAAAGTGATGCAGAAAAGTCTTAAAATGAAAGAAAAAAATTGTCTAAAATCCCACTGCCCATAAATAGCCATAATAACATTATGTGAATATTATTCTAGTTGTCTGTCTATTCATAAATCCAGAAAGATTAACTGATTTTCATTAAAATGGAATCATAATATACATGCTATTAAAAAACTTTATTTTATTTAACAAAAAAGCACAAATGAAATTGAAGTAATTCCTAAATATTAAATATTTCTCCACCATAAGAAGTATTTCCAAAAGATCACTCATAAATCAGAATGCGATTATGAAAAGCTTTAAGTTGAAATAATTTCAACTACATGTTTCAACGTTAGATGCTTCCAATGGACTGACTTCTGTCTTCTAAAAATGTGAGGGAGGAAGCAGATCATATCACCATCTCTCTGTCTCCTCACTCCCTGACTCAGCTTATATCATTATTTTTACATTATCAAGTGTGGCAAAAACTGCTGCTGCTGATTCCAATCTCTGTTTTCCCCCCTTTCAATTAAAATACAAGTTTTAGCTGAGCATAAGACATCCCTGCCAAAGACTACATTTCCCTGTCGCCTTTGCAGGTAGGTGTGCCCATGTAACCAAATTCTGGGCAACAAAATGTTGGAGAAGTGAGGTGTGCAATTTCTGGGCCATGCCTTGACAGAGAAGGTGTCTGCCCTCGCCTAGGTCCCTTTCCACCTTTCCAGAAGCTGGAACACAGAAATGATGGTGGCAGCTAAAGCATCCATTTGGGAATATGAGATGAAAGGCACACGCTGACGATAGAAGAACAACAAAGCAGTAGAAGGCTGGATCCCCAATACCCTCAGCCACCAAACGAGCCCTGGATTGTCTACCCAGACTTTTATGTGAGAATGAAATAAATTTCTATATATTTAAGCCAGTTCATGTTTAGATTTCTTTTTATAGCATCCTACTACATTCTAGCTAATATCTCAACTAATCCATCAATAGACTATAGATTTATTATCTATTCTTTTTTTTTTAAGATTGGCAGCTGAGCTAACATCTGTTGCCAATCTTCTTTTTCTCTTCTTCTTTTCTTCTCCCCAAAGCCCCTCAGTACATAATTGTATATTCTAGTTGTAGGTCTTTCTGGTTCTGCTATGTGGGACACTGCCTCAGTATGACTTGATGAGCGGTAGTAGGTCTGTGCCCAGGATCCGAACCGGTGAAACCCTGGGCCATGGAAGCGGAGCGCGTGAACTTAATCACTCAGCCATGGGGCCGGCTCATTATTGTCTATTCTGAAACCATTATGCCTGGAGTTAGTTTGTCTTAGTTCCATACTAAAGGCATTCAATGTTCACCGCAAGTCCCTTTTACCATGGTATCTCCCTTCCTGAATTCTGGGAGATTTTTTTCTCTCTTCATTTTTATTTGATTGGTTGGCTTGGTTGTGAATTAGTGTTCCATTACTGAGGAAACAAATTACCATACACGTAGAGCTTAAAACAACACAAATTTATAATCTTACAGTTCTATCTGTCAGAAGTGCAGAATGGATTTCATTGGGCTAAAAGTGATGACAGGGCTGTGTCCCTTCTGAAGGCTCTAGGAGAGACTCTGTCTCCTTGCCTTTTCCAGCTTCCAGAGGCTGCCTGAATTTCTTGGCTCGTGGCCCCTTCCTCTATCCTCAAAGCCAATAGTATAGTATCTTCAAGTATCTCTGTGATTCTGACCCTCCTACCTCCCTCTTTTGTTACAGGCTCTTAACTTAAGCCCTGATATCAGTTCCCCCACATTGAACCCAGCGTACATGAGGTTAAAACTAAAACCCACCACCCCCTTTCCTGCTTCTCTAGCTCTACTCATATGTAAATACCTGTTTCTTTAACTTTGACTCCTTGAGCTTTACAACTAAATGGGAGTTACAAATTATTAAAAGCCCAGGTGGCCTGGAGTTGGAGGCACACTAAAGTTTAGCTAATCATGTGTCCTTGAAGTTTGCCAGGAAAGCCGCTGTCTCAAGAATATCAAGGAGCGGAGGCTTCCCAGACCTCAACTCCTCACTCCTGGCGCTCGCAGCCTCTCAAAGCCAAACGCAGGCTGGTGGAAAAGTGCTGACCTGCACAAGCTACATGCTCCCCCTCCCCTCCCCAAAACCCCAAATAAAAATCCCTACCCATTCCTCATCGGGGAGCTAGCAATTTTTGAGGCATGAGCCCTTGCTTTGCTCCCTGTGCCTGGCATAGCAAAAACCTTTCCTCTTCCACTCAAGACTCTCTGTTCTCATTATTTGGATTGGCATCGGGTTCAGAGACCGAACTTTCGGTTATACTTTCACTTATAAGGAAACTTGTGATTACATTATGGCTGCCAGAACAGTCCAAGATAGCTCCCTTCTCTCAAGATGCTTAACTAATTGGCATCCACAAAATCCCTTTTGCCATGTAAGGTAATACATACAGTAGTCCCCACTTATCCATGGGGGACATCTTCCAAGACTCACAGTGGATGCCTAAAACAGCAGAGAGTGCCAAATCCTATATATACTGTGTTCTTTTCATTTAAAGGAAGCACTTTATGGTTTCTCTTTGGCATATCCAAATTGCAAGCATCACTACTCTTGCACTTTGTGGCCATTATTAAGTAAAATAAGTGTTACTTAAACACAAGCACTGCAATACTAGACAGTGTATCTGATAACTGAGACAACCACTAAGTGACTAATGGGCAGGTAGCAGATACAGTGTGGATACACGGGACAAAGGGATGATTCAAGTCCCAGGCTAGATGAAGCAGAACAGCGTCAGATTTCATCAAGCTACCCAGTACAGCGATCAATTTAAAACTTATGAATTGGTTATTTCTGGAATTTTCTTTTAATATTTTCAGACTGTGGTTGACCATGGTAACTGAAACCACCAGTTAAAGTGAAACCACAGATAAGGGGGGACTACTAACCTGTCTATTCACAGGTTCTGAGGATTCGGACGTGGACATTTTGGGGTTTGGGGGTGGTTCTCTGCCAGCCACAGGTGGTTTCGTTTTGTTCTATTTCTTTAATCTCAGCAAGTTGTTTTCTGAAAAAGGCTCACGAGTGCTTCATTGCCTGAAGTATTTGGTACACTATTGAGAATGTCTGTTTTCCTTCTACTTGAAAACAACTTGCCTGGATGATATAATATTAGATCACTATTTTTTCAATATGGCACTTACTGCTATATTAAAAACCCTTGCAGGCAGAATGTTATTTTTGTTTGTGATGTTCTTTTTCAACTTTGATGTCTTAAGAATTCTCTCCTTATCCCTGAAGTTCAGCCTAATCAGGATATGTCTAGAAGTTGATTCCTTTTTATGATTTTTTCCTAGGATATAGTAGCCTTTTCCAATTTACCCATTCAGCTCTTTCTTTACTTCATGGAACTTTTCTTCTATTATATCAGTCTCTGAGTATGTTTTCAATTCTATTTGTCAGATTATGTATTTCAGGGTCATCGGTCATCTTTGCATTGGATTGTCTCTGTCTATCCTCCACATCTATTACTTTATATTTAATTACTGAAATATCTTACTCTTTTTCAGCTGCATTCATTACGGTTATCTCATGCCTTTTGTCTACATCAGTATTTTTATTTTCACCTATGCTAGTCTGTTCCCTGATGTTTCTAATCACATTATTCGTTCTGTGATATGTTGTTTTGGTCCTCAATTTGTTTCATTTCCTCCATAGCATCCTCATTACTTTATGTATCCATCACTTCCCTTAGATATTACGTGACTGTCATTTTTACTAACTTGCTAAACAACACAGAGCACTTGTGGGGAATTTTCTTTTGTTCTGGGTCACGGTATCCCCCAGACTGGATTCATTGTTTGTTCCTTTTCATTTTTGTTCATGCTTGCTCTTATTGTTGCTGAAGTGTGTTTTCATAGTTGCATTGTCATTTCTTCTCTTGCCATTCATACTCAATCTGAGCCACTTTATCCCAGTAATTCTTCTCTGGTATAGTGTGTGTTACTGCTTGTTTTCTCCTCTCACATATAATTTGAGAGCTGGATATCTCATGTTCAGTCATAGGCTGAGTCACAACAGGCAGGGGGGTGAGTAAAAGAAAAGAAAGAGTTCAAATGATGCCATGTACAGTCTCTTGAAGAATACATGGGCTCCATTCTCTTTTCTAAGAGTGTTCACTCCATCTATTTGGAGTAGAGGATTGGAGGCACAAGGTGGCACAACACATAGGGTCAAGGGTACATCTGGATTTTGTGGAATGTAAAGTTTATAAAGTTTGAGGGACTCTCTTTAAGGAAAAGAATATCAAGTTATGATACAAAATTAAATATAAACATGAAATTTTGTTTAGAATGAAAAAGGAAACCAAAACAATGTAAGTATTAAAAAGATGGTAAATACCATAAAATCATAATACTTGGAATTATAGTTAATAATTAACTGCCCACACACTTCTGTAATACTTTTTCCCCTACTCTAGAATTCCATGGCTTGTTCAGGAAAGAAGTAGGATTAAATGGAATCTTGAATCCAAACCTAGTGAATGGCACAGACCAGAACCATCAGGATCTTGCAGCTCCCACATAGGAGGGCTTACTCAGGGTATCTTCCAAAACTGGGACTGATCAAGCATTAAAAAATCACCTGACTGGTGCTTTAATTACATTTAGCCATTGAATTCCGTTGTAAAGCCTGAAACTGCTACTAAGAAAGGGAGAAAATGACTTTCTTTCAAGTGTGCATTAATTCTAGGACACCATTTAGAATATTACCTCATCCAATGTACTTAGTGACACCCAAATTGCCCAGAAGAGTTATTATGTTTCCCCAAAGTGAGCAATTTATTCTTTTCTAACCATTTGTTTCAAGTCCAATTAGAATCAGAATATAACTTCCTAGATATTTAAAACAAGACAGGTCAGAATTATAAAAGCCAGCTGAGTAATTTATAGGGATTTTTTAATATACTAGTAATATTCCATCAAGATAAGTTAAACTGCCATTTCATTATATATAAACATAAAACCTGTACTTTGTCACTCCCTAAAGGGGGTGTGGGTATGTGTGTGCGCATGTGTGTAAGAGGTGGTGTCTGAGTTGGACAGAAATGTACTAGTCATTTCCAAACTGTTTTATTGAATTATTCTTTTTCTTCTTCATTTTTTTTCTGTCAACGTTTGTTTTCTCCTTGTCATCTATATGCTATGACATCATCCATCCAGTACATCCACACACTCTTTTGCTCTTACATAAATTACTGAGTAGTGAAAATATTCATACAGCTCCCTTGAGAGACAAATCTGAATCATAAAATCAATTTTGCTCCATGATTTCACCTAAAGTACCATATGAATTTGGGAAAAATGCATCCCACTGAGAGTCAGGCAACAAGAACGTGGGTGCTCAGTCTAACGTCTGAGGTCCTCAGTTCCCCTTGCAGAACGTGAGTGTTGAGATCTGTCTTCTTTCTGCCTCATGGGAGAACTGTGCCACTTAAACACACTCACGCGCATGAAGTACGTTGGGGGGATGACGTGAAAATTCATAGTCATATTATTTATGGCAACAATTACATTGTCTTTCATCCAAGAAGGTCTTTATTAACCTTAATTAGTTTCCTTAAACCCCTGTGGATAAGTCTCGTTTGCTCATTTCACAAGTTAGAATTCAGATACTGAGAAGTTAAGTGGTTTGCCCCCATCATATCACCCCCTCGAATTACAGCAAGGAGTTCCTGGCACCCATGGCTGTGAGGAAGCCACACTGAAGCATCTGTGGGCCTTGTGAGCAGAACCACCATATAGGACCTTTAATGTAGGTTTGAGCTACGTGCCTCTGCTGCACAGAGCCAGAAAGATTCGTTTTAAATTTTATTTTTGACAGCCTGGGGATTTTTCAATTGGAAAAAAAGAGAGAGAGAATATCGAACAGCAGGATGGAAATCATAATCCCTGTTTTTAATGGAAACATGAAGTCAAGATTTTACTTTTGCTTGCCCCTGCTTGAAATCATGCCCCGGGGGAAGTCTGCCTTCCTTCCAACCAGCTGGCAGAGTGCTTTGTTTTAAACAGATCAACTCAAACGTACACGCCTTTTTACACTCTCCCTAACAAAGCATTGTGTAAAAGAAGCTGTTACCGGAATAAAGCCTGTATATTTCACAGGTGGATGGTTAAATACCGGATAACTGGAGATACAAGAAGAAAAAAGGACAGCGTTTCCCCTCTGCATTTTGGGATTCTTGTTTACAGTGGGCAGAACTCCGGTGAGCCGCTACTAAAAAGTGAAATTGGATGCTCTTGTTGGTTTCTTTGCTCTTCTCCATGCTGCCTCTTGCTTGTATGCGCTGCCGGCCTTTGCACAGTTAGACGGTGTGAAAAGAGAGAAATTGACAAAGGCGGTGAAACAACAGTGGCCCTCAAACCATTTCTCTCTTGCTCTGTTTTTTTGGTTTTGGGGGTTTTTTTGGTGCTTCCTTTCTTGATTTTATTTTCTATTCCTTGGTAACATACGAGGGGAAGACTGATAGGAGGTATTAAACTTTGCAAAGCTCCAGAAGAAGTCACAAAATATTCTTTTAGATAACTTTGGGTTTTTTTTAAACCTAGGCACTGAGAAGTAGAGGATTTAGAATTGAGACGAAACGGGGAAAGCTGGGGGCATCTCCCCTCATCTTCCTCCTTTGGGCTTTAATATGGAAATATGTAGCACATTGCATTTCCATATGTGTTGTTACGGCAGAATTCTGCGAGGAGGGGGCCACTACCTGGTTATACCCTCTCGGGGTCTTATCAATAGGAACCCAACAAGTTAATCTGGACCCAAGAAGGTGCATAAAGATGTGAGACTTCCTGAAGGTAGGATTTGTGAGAATGCCAAGAAGTAACATGAAATAGTTGGTACAAGTTCAATCTCTGAATCATCTTAGATCTTTACCATATTAGATCCTTCATCTAGGAATAGCATGACATTGAGCAAATTATTTACCCTATCAAACCTCTATCTATCTTCAAAGCAACATTGTTTATAACAGCCAAAAAGTGGAAACAACCCAAATTTCATCAGTTGATGAATGGATAAGAAAAATGTGCTGCATCCATATAATGGAATATTATTCAGCCGTAAAAAGGAAAAGAGCACAGACACATGCTACAAAGTAGATGAACCCTGAAAACATTATGCTAATTGAAAGAAGTCAATCAAAAAAGACCACATGCGGCCAGCTCGGTGGGATTGTGGTTAAGTTCGGCATGTTCCACTTTGGTAGCCCGGGGTTCGTGGGTTTGGATTCTAGGCACTGATCAAGCCAAACTTTGGTGGTGACCCACATACAAAATAGAGGAAGATTGGCACAGATGCTAGCTGAGGGCCAATCTTTCTTACCAAAAAAAAAAAAAAAAAAGACCACATATTTATGATTCCAGGAAATGTCCAGAATAAGTAAATCCATTGAGATGGGAAGCAGATTAGTAGTTGCCAGGGGCTGGTGAGAGGGGAGTATGGAAAGTGTCTGCTAATGGGTATGGAGTTTCCTTTAGGGGTAATGAAAATGTTCTGAAATTGGATTGTAGAGATGGTTGTACAGTCTTGTGAATATACCAAAAATCACTGAATTATATGCTTTAAGAGGGTGAATTTTAAGGTACGTGAATTATATTGCAATGGGGGGAGGAACCCTCTGTTTCTCATCTTTTAAAATATAGTTTCTCTATACAGAAAAATAATAGTTTCTCATAGGATTGTTATAACAGTTAAATAAAATAATGCAAGTAATGCACATTAACACAGTGATGAGAACATAGAAAGCGGCAAATTAACGTTAATTATTAATAGGAACATGATTTAACCCACCATTCATAGTTAACATACAAAGAACTATAGGAAGTATACAGTGGGTTCTCATCTAACCTCCAGATTTCCCCGCTATGATCTGGTGATTGACCCTAAGTAGTGTGGCTAAGCAACTAGTGCTGACCAAGTCTGCACCCTCTTCTGAGAATCCCATGCTTATCTTGCCCCAAAGCGGGATGACGAGATTTAGCAGCTAAAAATGTAAGAAACACAATTAAATTTTAATTTCAAACAAACAACTGAAGATTTTTTTCTTAGTATAAGTATGTCCCAAATGTTTTATAGGACATAGTTATGCTTAAAAATTATGCAACATTTGGGACATACTTATATGAAAAAAATTATTTATTATTTATCTAAAATTCAAATTTAGCTGGACATCTGGCAACCCTACTACTCAGAAGGTGTGCAACAGGTTGGAAGACCTCCTTCTGGCGTCACAGCCCTTATTACGAAGGCTTAGTGTTCAAAGCCCACCCACAGGGTACTGCATATTTATTAACAGATTTCCACCATGATCCACTCCCGTATGTTCCTCAAAATGATGGCCTCACTCCAGAAGGCCTGCAGCTCTTCCATCTCTGAGTTGTCCATGTCTGAGTTTTTGTTTTCTATGCAGATGCTGTTCCCCAAAGAATCAGCATTTGTCTGCACCGTGGCAATAGAACAGGCAAATTAAACTCTTTTAGTTGAGAAAGTTATTCCTGTTGAAAGTGGAACCAACTCCATTTGGACAGATCTGTTCTGGGTAACATCCACCCCCTTCTCCAGCAGTAACTGAGGCCAGAACTTAGTATCCAATATCTGTGGTTTATACCAAAAAAATAAACACATGCAAAAATAATGTGAGAGTGCAGAAACATATATTAAGAGGCCATTGTCGAGGATGGCCTCAGTCATTAGGTATGGCTAAAGCATCAACTGCCAAAAGCAAACCTTTAGATCTTTAAGAATAAGATAAATGTTAAACATACAGTCGTATAAATATAATTAATCTACTGGGAATTTAGCATTTAAGAGCAGCTCATTACTATTCGGTTTGTTATTTTCTCATTCTTTTAGAAATTTTATTCTACCAGGAGTTTTCTCATATTTTCAGCAAATATTTCAACACAGTGGACCTCAAAGACTGATGAGAACCTGAATTTTATTCAGAGCAAGTGATAGTCCCATGTCCGTCATGGACTACCCAAGTCATAAATTATTCTACTGTTTTCATCTGGAAAGCATCACTGACAGGTCTGGCTACATAAATTGCGGGACCCAGTACAAAATGAAAATGCTGGGCCCCTTGTTCACAAATCATTAAGAATTTCAAGACGATGAGAGTAGAGTATTAAACCAAGCACAGGGAGCCCTGTGTGACCGTCGAAGTCACGTGCCCGTGACATGGCCCTAACCACAGATATCACAAACACCAGACTGAGTCAACATTGTGGAGGGCAGTTATGGGCATTCCTCTTTCTCCAAGCCAAGTATCGACATCATCTGATAAACTATATTTTTTTTTCTTGATCTCATTTGATAGTTTCACCCAATCCTCAGAACACTATAGAAAGATTGAGACAAGAAATGGGTAACATGGGTTACTCCTGGGGGAAGGAACTGGGTGGCTGCAGGACAAGAGTGACAGGCAGATTTTTTCTCTATGTCCTTTTGTCCCTTACGTATTTCGAACCATGTGATATGAATGTATTATCTAGTCAAAAATGAATAAACAAATTTAAAGAGAGGTTTGGAGTCTCAGATCAACCCCAGCTGAACAAGCCACATGTATTTTGAAGGTATATTACAGGCCACCATCTGGGTGTTTTACTTTTCTGTTTTTCATGCAGTATGTCTCAACGGAGAGATATTTCTTAAGAACAATCATGAAATATTCTGGGATGCCTGTTATAGAATTTACAAGGTAGACTGAATAAGGGAAAATTGTTTCTGTGTGCCACAAAGTGCTTCTCTCCCTAATGCACGCTATGTTTTCAGGTTGAGGTCGTTGTGAATTATGTGACAGAATACAGTTCCCACTTCCATTTGGCAGTTCAGGGCCTAATTCAAGCCCAAACACTAGTAACTGTTGGGGCCTTTTGGGTCACATTTCTTTTTTTTCTATTGAAGTGTTGTTGACACACAATAGGGTATTAGTTCCAGGTGTACAACATAGTGATTTGACATTTATTTACATTACAAAATGATCACCCTAATAAGACTAGTTACCATCTGTCATCGTGCAAAGTTGTTACAATATTATTGACTATATTTCCTATGCTGTCCATTATATCCCCGTGTCTTATTTATTTTATGACTAGAGGTTTGTGCCTCTTACCCTCTTCACCTATTTCACCTTTCTCCCTTACCCCTTTCCCTTCTGGAAAACACCAATTTTTTCTCTGTATGTATGAGTCTGTTTTGCTTTGTTTGTTCATTTATTCTGTTTTTTTTAGATTCCACATATAAGTGAAATCATATGGTATTCTTCTTTCTCTACCTGGCTTACTACATTTAGCATAATACCTTCTAGATCCATTCATGTTGTTGCATATGGGAAGATTTCATTCTTTTTTATAGCTGAGTAGTATCCTATTGTGTATGTATATACCACATCTTCTTTATCCGTTCATCTACTGATGGGCACTTAGGTTGCTTCCATATCTTGACTATTGTAAATAATGCTGCAGTGAACATAGGGATGCATATATCTTTTCAAATTAATGTTTTCATTTTCTTTTGATAAATACTCAGAAATGGTTTTGCAGGATCATATGGTAGTTCTATTTTTAATTTTTGAGGAACCTCTATACTATTTTCCATAGTGGTTGCACTAATTTATCTTCCCACCAACCAGTGCATGAAGATTCCCTTTTCTCCACATCCTCGCCAACACTTGTTTCTTGCCTTTTTGATAATAGCCATTCTGACAGGTGTGAAGCGACATCTCATTGTGGTTTGGGTTTGCATTTCCCTGATGATTACTGATGTTGAGCATCTTTTCATGTGCCTGTTGGCCATCTGAATGTCTTATTTGGAAAAAGGTCTATTCAGGTCCTCTGCTCATTTTTTACTTGAATTATTTGGGTGTTTTTATATTTAGTTGTATGAGTTTTTTATATACTTTAGATGTCAAACACTTATTAGATATGTGATTTGCAAATATCTTCTCCCATTCAGAAGATTGCCTTTTTCTTTTGTTTATGGTTTCCTTCCCAGTGCAAAAGCTTCTTAGTTTGATATAGTCCCATTTGTCTATTTTTGCTTTTGTTGCCCTTGCCTGAGGAAACATCCAAAAAACTAATGCTAAGACCAACATCAAAGAGTTTATTTCATATGTTTTGTTCTAGGAGTTTCATGGTTTCAGGTGTTAGGTTAGGTAATCCACTTTGAGTTTATTTTTGTATGTGGTGTAAGATATTGGTCCAGTTTCGTTCTTTTGCATGAATCTATCCAGGTTCCCTCACACCATTTATTGAAGGGAGTGTCTTTTCTCCACTGTATATTCTTGTCTCTTTTGTCGTAGATTAATCAACCATATAGCATAGGTTTATTTCTTGGCTCTCTATTCTGTTCCACTGATCTATGAGTCTTCTTTGTGCCAGTACCATACTGTTTTGATTACAATGGCTTTCTAGTACAGTTTGAAATCAGGGAGCATGATACGTCCAGTTTTCTTCTTCTTTCTCAAGATTGCTTTTTCTCTTTGGAGTCTTTTGCGGTTCCATACAAATTTTAGGATTACTTATTCTAGTTCTGTGAAAAATGCCATTGGTTTTTATTTTTGTTTTATTTGGCGAGGAAGATTGTTGCTGATCTAACATCTGTTGCCAATCTTCCTCTTTTTGCTTGAGGAAGATTGTTGCTGAGCTAACATCTGTGCCAATCTTCATCTATTTCGTATGTGGGATGCCACCACAGCATGGCTTGATGAGTGGTGTGTAAGTCCATGCCTGGGATCCGAACCCACGAACCCCTGGCTGCCAAAGAAGAGCACGTGAACTTAACCACTATGCCACTCACCAGTCCCCACCATTGGTTTTTTAGTAGTGATTGCACTTAAGCTGTTCATTGCTCTGGGTAGTGTGGACATTTTAACAACATTAATCCTTCCAATCCATAAGCATAATATATCTTTCCATTTATTTGTGTTGTCTTCAGTATCTTTCACCAGTTTTACATAGTTTTCAGAGTACAGGTCTTTTACCTGCTTTGTTAAATTTATTCCTAGGTATTTTACTCTTTTTGATGTAATTGTAAATGAGACTGTTTTCTTGATTTCTTTTTCTGATAGTTCATTGTTAGTGTATAAGAACGCAACTGATTTCTGTATATTTATTTTACATCCTGCAACTTTACTGAATTCATTTATTAGTTCTAATAGTTTTTTGGTGGAGTCATGAGGGTTTTATGCATATAGAATCGTGTCATCAGCATATAGTGACAGTTTTACTTCTTCCTTTCCAATATGGTTACTTTTTATCTTTTTTTCTTGTCTGATTGCTGTAGGTAGAACTCCCAACACCATGTTGAATAAGGGTGGCAAAAGTGGGTATCCTTGTTTTGTTCCTGATCTTAGAGGAAAAGCTTTCAGCTTTTCATCATTGAGTATGATGTTAGCTGTGGGTTTGCCATATATGGCCTTTATTATGTTGAGGTATGTTCCCTCTATACCCACTTTATTGAACGTTTTTGTCATAAATTGATGTTGAATATTGTCAAATGCTTTTTCTGCATCTATTAAGATAATCATATGATTTTTATGCTTTGTTTTGTTCATGTGGTGTATCATGCTGATTGATTTAAGGTATTGAACCATCCTTGCACCCCTGGAAGGGCCACATTTCTGTGTTCTAAAGCTTTCTTTTAGGTTTAAAATCTTATCTTAGTCAGGATTTATTTTTAATGATTTCATTTTCATATATCTTTATATTTTCTTATTTCATATATAGTTATTTATTATTTTATAATCTTTTCAAACCACAAGAACTACTTTGTGGAATGAGGTGGATAATTCTCAGCATTTATCACAGAAAATAATGAATGTAGGAGAATTGAGCTAAAATGTTTTACACTGTTTTTCATAGTATCATCTGGCCCTATTTGTGTCTTGAACAATAGCTCACTGGACAAGGAAATAGAATACTGAATTAAGACCAAAACTGTAAATTCATTGAAAAACGAATTGTTGTATAAGCTTAGAAACAAGCTCCAATCAAGCCACATGTTAATACCAAGGCATAAACTTCGAACTTTCTACTAACACAACTACAAGACTTGGCTCTGATCCAGATTAGGACTAACATCTGAGAATATTATCAGTATCACTTATAAATCACACCTGCACATATTTTTAATTCCTATCATTATTTGTAATTGTGAAAAATCAGGAACAACCTAAACAGCCAACTATAAGGAAATAAATAAGTTACCTATTCAGAGAACAGAATATTATGCAGCCACTAAAAATAATTCTTTCATGATAACTACAGTTAACATTGCTATATGGTATATTTGAAAGTTGCTAAGGGAGTAAATCTTACAAGTTCTCATCACAAGGAAAAAAACTTTTTTTTCTTTTTCTTCTTGTATCTATGTGAGGTGATAGATGTTAACTAAACATATTGGAGTAATCATTTCACAACATATATAAGTCAAGTCATTGTGCTGTACACCTTAAACTTATACAGTGCTGTATGTCAATATAGCTCAATAAAACTGGAAAAAATACAAAAAAAGTAATTACATGATAAAAATTTCAGATATAATGCTGAGTAAAAGAAAATAATTTCGTTATATTGCTCCAGGGAAGAGAGATTAAGGAGGATACCAGTTATGTGTGTTTACACACACACGGTCAGATTGAAAGCAATTTTATTTTCCTTACTATAATTTCTTCTAATTTCAAAAACTTTTACAACAAACATGTATTCTTTTATAAAAACTGATTGCATTATTTTTTAAGGCAAATCAAAATTTTCCACAACCAAACCCTTGAATGCAATTAAGTGTGCCAATATGCAAGCATCCTTCCTGAATTACAGCTCCATTCACATCCCCCAAGGGAGAGACAATAACTAAACTTCTAGTGCCCAACAAAAGAATGCAGAAACAGAAGATGTGCATCAGAGATCTATAGAAACACAACACTCAAATTAATTAAGGCAACATGTACAGGATCAGTTTGTAAAATCAGCAAGGCAGGAGAAAAGCAGGTACATAAAAAATGAGCTAATTGACCAAGTTGAACGTGCAGTTATTGTCAGTAATGTAGGTCATACACAGGCCTTTAAAAAAGCAGAAGGGTAATTAAGGAAATATTTGCAAACCAGGGCCCTCGATGTTCTTTTTCGTCCCCGAACTCCAGGTGGAAAGGGCATAAAGATTCATTTCAACATCTTGCTAACACTACCAGCAGCTTGGCACTTGCTGCAGCCCTCCATGCATGAAGGAACACATTGAAAGTCTGGCCTGGATTCAGAGACCCTGATGAGCAAGAGCCTCAGTGATACAAAGGCAACAAACATGAGTTTACAAACTTTCTTCATCCTTTTGCTCCTGTGGAAATAACATTTTTCACTCAGGATTTCAAACCTGTGGTCACACCTCCAAACAAATAAATCAATAGTATTCACATGTGCTACCTGCCCAACCAAGCGATAGATGGAGCTGGTAGTGTAACGCCAATATAAGGTTGGAGAGAAGTATCATTACCGAGAGTCTGCCACAGGCTGGACGGAAGACTGGAGTCTAGGGTCTAGATGCTGATAGCTTCTCTTAGCATCCCAGGAAGAAAATTTCTCCTGCACACCTGGTTTTGGGTGTGATGGAGTGACTTTCAGAGCCTCAGAGGCAACATGCCGTTTTCTCTGAGGTCTTTTCCTGCTTCTTTTAAATGCATGATCTCACTCTCAACACAGCAAAGGATGAAGCAGCTGCATATGCAGCTTGAATACAAGTGATTTCTGCCTCAGGAAGGAGACTTTTCAGAATATCTAATTCCTAAGTATTACTTTGAATGAAGAAATAAATAAACAAATGAATTTATGAATGAACAAACATACAAACGAATAAATTATATGAAGAACTTTGAAAATGGGGAATCCAAGAGAGACAAGACACCTGAGACTCATCCAGGACACCAGTGACTCATCCAAGGGGCATAAGGCCTGAGAGAAAGTAGAGGTGCACAAAGCAGATTCAAAGAAAGGCTGAAGGTTAGCACATGGCTGGGCTTCTCAAAACCTGACTTCCCCACAGCCTGGCCACCTCTAGGCTGGCAAGTGTCAAACCCAAGGAATGACAGGCAAGAGAAGAAGTTTATGACTGGGAATTTGCCTGGAGCTGCCTTTGGCTAGAGATCAATAATAACAATAATAACAACAACGATAATAATAGCAGTAGTAGTAATAATAGGAAACTTTTAAGTGATAGCCATCGGCCAGTCATTGAACTAAGCTCTCTGCATGTATTATCTCAACCAAGTATCACTACAATCCCATTACTAGCTCCATGTTATAGATTGGAACTCTGGCTCAGAGAAGGTAATTAACTTGCCCAAAGTCACACAGTTAGTCTTCTGCTACACATATGGTAATTAACTATAGGGTATCTAAATTGTATCTTACATTTTATAAGGAGTTGGATTAGATCAATGTTTCCCAGCCCAGCTGCACATTAGCACACCTAACAGCCCTTATATTTGGACCGCTACTCAATGGTTTCCTACATGTCAAGTTAAAGGACTCTATTCAATTGTCTTCAGTTGACTCTGGGTCCTGATCTCATGCTGAGAAAGGAATATGCTTGAAGGAGTCAGCCAGGCCCACAGGTACACAGACACACTGGTTAAGTAACTGACTGGTGTGCAAGGCTGCCCCTCATTTGCATATCAACCAGCAGACCAGCTCACACCAAAACTGCTCACCTTTCTAGCTATATATTGTTAAAGATCTCAAAAGTATAAAATTATAGTATTTACTTCTTCAAATTAGCTAATATTTAACTTGCAAATAGGACAAGGAAAAAGCCATCAACAATTGGAATAAAAAGACTGTAGTATAATAGATCTTTCCTTCCCAGGAAAACAAACTTATTCACAGACTGTGAAAATTGGGGGAACGTTTAAAGATCATCCTGTCTAGCGGCTCTCAATCGCGGTTGCACAGTAAAATCACCTGGAGAAGCTGTTAAATGAGGATAGTAATAGTAATGCCCGATCCTACCCTACGATGTCTGATTTAATTGATCTGGGGTAATGCCTGGGAATTAGTATTTGTAAAAGCTCCCTAGAGGATCCTTCAGCCGTGATGAAGAAGGACTGATTTAACCCAGCCCCTCATGACCTATACAATGGCTTGTTTGAGGCCATTTAGCTAGTATCCTTTGAATCTGCATTGAACCAGGACTATGACTTCTTTTCAAAAATACCCAAAAAATTCTCTTAGGAAAAGTGCCAGCCGTAAGACTTAGAGAAAATCAAATTCAAATGTGGTTACAAATACATACACTAATAGTTAACACACTGTATCACAAAAGGTATCTTTCAAACACACTACTGAGTCAGCATATTATTAGAATTTTTCATTAAAGGTGTGCTACTTTCCTCGCTTCTACTATAGAGTGCAAACTTTTTCAGAGAAACCAGAAGGAAAGGTCATTGCCCAGACGCAGGCTAACAGGCAAGGCCTTGATCGCATACGGATCCATGCTCTGTGCGATGCGTTGAAAACCACGGCAGTTAATGAGCTGATCCTAATTGTGCTCATTTCCCAGCAACCTCAATGGGCTTGTATCCTGGGAGACAGAATGTGTTTCTGGTCACTCATTCTAACCCCAGAAATCAAGGAAAATAACAGACTGCCACAGAGGCCAGAGCAACCAGGCGATACTGTGACCAGGGTAGCATGGACTTTTGACAGGAAATGCCAGGAAGGAACAAAGAGAAACGGAAGAACTTGATCATTCTTTGATTGCAAACCCCAAAATCTGAGACTGTAAGTGCCTGTTTCAGGCTACTAGAATAGATATTTCTACCCACAAGGTAAAGAAGACAAAATGTCAGCAGCTGCATCCTTCATTAACTTAGTATCTTTGATCCGACATATAGGAATAGGTCAGTTTTATGGAAATGATGTTTCAAACAAATGAAGAATATTAAAGATAGCAGGGTTAAAGGTAATGCATAATTTTACTTTCAGGAACACAAATTTTTAAACCCTTTAGCCCAACCATTTATGCAAAGGGTTCATTAAAAATGTTATCTATATATTAAAGAAGGGCTTTCTCATTTCTTGCATAATGTTAGAATCCAGTGCATTCAGCAAACACAGACTGAGTGTTTACTATGTGATTTATTGAGAACATGAGATAGTAAGGTGATCACAGGGAAATTAATTTGTGCTTTGTTTCCTTTGCTGTTGATTCATCTGAAAGGAAAGAATCAAGCCTCTACATTCCTAAAGTCAGGTCCTTCTCGTTCCCAGGAAAGGAAGACAGGTTCATTTGTGGTGGGTTTGAGGCCTGGTGCTCTGGGCCATCTTGTGTTTCCTCAAGCCCTATTGTTGAAAGAAGAGTAGGATGAAGCTTTTCCCCATTGGGGAGATTGAATGGGAGAAGTAGGCATTGCTCCACTGGATAACACAGAACAGGAATAAGAACAAGGCTTGCAGGGCCTTTGAGGTATCGGGTCCATACAGAGTACAGGGTGGGACAAAGAGAGCCCAGCCTCAGATGCTCTCATGTGGAGTCTCTGCAGAACCTGGGTAAGGACCTGGATCTGGAGACATGAAATGGCCATGCTGGGTCCACAAATGGGGCTAGCCCCTAAGCCACAGCATCACGTGACCATCAGGAATAACAACCACAGTGCAACCTTGGCCTGGGACCAGGGATTTGCCACACTCAAGAATCAGGAGGTTGCAGGACCGCTTTTCAGTGTGACAGAAGCCCATAGCATGATAGTAAAGACAAGTTTGCAGACTCTAAAAGCAATTAACATTGGACTTCTCACCAATTTGGAAACATATGGGCTGAGACAACATCTGGTAAAGTCCCTCTCAAAAATGATAAAATTATTTCTTGAATATTACAAAGAAACTTGGCATCTATTATATATGTGTAAGAAACGTTATTGACAAATGATTTGTCACTAAATTCACTTGTATGTAACACAATTATGTTTTTCAGGCATAATCTAATTCAGATTGTTCTGTAAATTGCAACGAAAAAAACGGGTGTCTGGGTGGGTAACATTAAAGACTCATCTCCACATAAATCCCTACCTCTCATTGAATTAGAAAAGGATTTCCTGGGATCTCGCTAGAGACATCTAAAAGGTATTCGATTTAAATGCAAACATTTCTCTCGTACACAATCTCATTAATTTATTCTTTAGACAAACGTATGTATTAAGTTCCCACGGCTTGCCAGGCATGTCTGTATTAAACTCTCATTAGATGCCAGACTGTGTTAGGTGCCAGGAGTACAATGGAGAAAAAGAGAAATATGCCTGCTATCCTAGTAGTTTTCAGTTCAGTGAAAAACCAAGAAAACTTATCCAAAAAATAAAAATAAAACTTTGTAGGTGCCATATTGGCGGAAGTGCACGTTCCATAGTAGCAAATAGCCAAATATATTCTAGTCAGAGTTGGAGTTCTGGAGGAAGTGGAAAACTGAGAGGAAAAGGATAGGATGAGTTAGCCAGGTGACCACTGTATGCGTTATAACTTCTCACTATCTTTTTAAGCACCCACACGAGAACACAGTGTGAGTTTCCACATAATAAAATCCTTCAAGTCCAGCTAAGCCCCTAAATTGACAGCATATTCAAAACTAGAGAATGACCCAATAGGATAAATGGGGGATGGGTGGTGCCTCATCCAGAACCCAAGCTCTCCGTTATCTGCGTAGGGCTCTTACCTCAAGAAAGAGCCTCCACTTGAGCTGGGGGTCCATCCTCTCTGGCTATCTCAAGGTGTCTCTTCTAGAATTACTCTGCCTCTCCTGCCTCAACAAGACAACTTCTCTACTGGATCATTCCATTTGATGGCACACATGTCTTAATATCATACCCATCTTTTAAAAAGAGAGAAGAAAGGAAAGGACAGGACAGGAAAGAAAAGAAAAGAAAAAACTAAACCCCCTCCCTTGTCCATATATACACAACCAGCTACCACCCCACTTCTCTACTCCCTTTCACAGCAAAACTTCTTGGAAAAGTGCTGTATATTTGCTATCCCCACTCCTCATTCCCCATCCCTCCTCCACCCACTCCACTAAGGCTCTCCTCCCCACCATCCCACAGACATGGCTCTTACCAAGATCAGCAGTTAGCTCCTTTTTTCCAAAGCCCATTGACAATTCTCAATCTTCATCTGACTCATCCTGGCATCCTCATTTGATATGGTTGTCCACACTCTCCTTGAAATTCTTTCTGCACCAGGTTCCTATACTCATACCTTCCCCTGGTTTTCCTTCTGCAATACCAGACACTCCTTCTCAGTCTCATGTTGGCTCTGCCTCCTCTATAAATGTCTGAATGTTGGCATATCCCCAAGGCTCAGTCCGCAAACCTCTCTTCCCCTCAATCTAACCTTACTTCCTAAAAGATCTCATGCATTTTCATAGTTGCAAATAACATCCACACACCAATGATTCTCAAATTTCTACCTCAGGCTGTCCTCTGCCTTAAGTTCCAGATTCCTCGAGGGTACTGCCTACTTGACAGCTCTTCTGTAATGTGTGTGCCCAAAACAGAACTCCTGATCTCCACTCTCCTGTAAATCTACCTCCATTTAAACTGACAAGCCTTTCTCATACCAATAATATCATCATTCATATAGTTGCCCAAGTTAAAAAATAGCCATGTGTCATCTTGATTCCTTTTCCTTCCCTCACACTGCACATCCAGTCAAAACCTTCTGTTAGGCATACCTCCAAGATATTTATTTTATTTTTTTCTTAAAAAACACTCATACAGTACGTAATCTGTGCTAGGTACATTGTAGGCACTTTACAAATAGTAACTCATCCAACATTCGTGACAGTCCTATATGACTCTCCTCTCCATAAACTGAGCACCAAAGAAGTATGTATCTTACCCAAGATCACACAGCTAGAAAATATTCTGAATCCATCCACTTCTCAGCATCTCCCCTGTTAAAAGCCTATTAAACAAGCCACCGATATTACTTGCCAGGACCCCTGCAAGAGAATTTAAACTGCTTTCCCTGCTCCAACCTTTGCTGTGGTCCCAGTGCCACCTCCTCCACGGCACCCCTCCCCCGGCAGTCAGAGTGAGCTTTCTGAAGCATAAGTCAGACCATATCACCCCTTAGCTTAAAATTTCCCCCATTGGTTTCCCATCACAGAATAAATTCCCGTGAGTCCTACTCAGCCTGTCCCCTGCCATCCTCTCTCATTTCTCTCCACTTTTCCCCTCAGCCCCTACTCTCTAGTGCTTTTTTTTTTCCTCCCTCACTCAAATTTGCCAAGTATTCTGATATCGGGAACTTTTTACTTGCTGTTTGTTCAGGAACACTCTTCTCTCCCAATCTTAACATGGCTGCCTCCTCTCTCTTAACTCCTCTCTCTCAACTCTAATGTCACTTCCCCAGGAGGGGCTTCTCCAACCCCAGCTAAAGGAGCACCTCCTGCCCCCCAGTCACTCTTGAGCCAATGATCCTCTTATAGCTTCTCCATAGCACTCATCAGTCCCTTAATGTATTTTACGTATCTGTGTATTTATGTGTTGCTATCTATCTTCCCCAGCACTTGAATGGCTGCTCCCTGTGTCCAAGGATTGTCTCATTCACTTTGTCTTGAGAACCTAAATCCCTGCTCTTCCACATATATTTGCTGAACGAATAAACAGACTAGGTCTCTGACTGATACTCCTAGGATCCACTCTAATGCTCACGATCAAAGAGGAAGACAGCAGATCTCAATCTCACAACATAAATCACTTCCCTAACAACTCCTCAGAATTATTCCAATACTGTCCTTCATTTACAAGCAGAGGGACAGACTCCTGGGATCAGGTAAGGGAGTGGTGACTTTTGTGGAGAAAGCAGAAGTACTTTAATTTAAGAAGCTTACAAGTTAATTGGGAAGTAAACACAGCAACAGCTGAAACACTAGAAAACAATGTACAGCAGTGTATAATTAAGTGCTTTTTTTCTTTTTTTTTTTTTTCATCTGAGCAGGAGTTCAAAGAAAAGCCCAGTGAAGAAGGAAGAACAAGTAGCCCTATGGCTCCTGAGTTCAAATAGCAAGTTTGTAGATCAGAGAAGGCTTCAAGGTGGGATGAACAGACACGGACGGGCCTTAAAGGATGGGCAGAACCTGCAGACGCAGGTGAGTAGAGTACACCAGACTGATGCAAGGGAGGGAAAGAATGTAGAAGCATGGTAAGTCCAGGAGCCCAGCACACTGCTTGGGGGACGGAGGGCGAGAGCCTCCAGGGGAACAATGTATTTTAGACTTGAAGCAATAGGAAAAAAGGGAAGTTTTTTCAAAAGTCAAAACACCATGATTAAAGTGGTGTTTAAAGGAAGATTCGCGTGGTAGCAACAACAGCTACAAAGCAACACATAAGTATATGCAGATAATAGAACTCATTACTCAGAGGACTGAAAAGACAAATGACAGAGTGATAAGAGTGGGCTGGAGCTGGTCACAGAGTCTCAAAACAGGTGATTTTGAAGCAAGCCATAAAAGAAAAAATGAGAGTAGGATGAGCATTTCCAACGAAAGGATTGGGATAAGCATAGATCTAGAAAATAACAGTCAGTTGTGATCAGGATATGGGGATACAGGCCAACACGGTTGCCTGGAGCAGTAACGCTCGGTGGGGAGTAAAGAGAGAGAAAGTGGAAAGTGGAGAGAAAGTGGAAAGTGGAGAGAAAGTTGAAGGCATCTCAAAGCATATCCAGGGAACTGAGCACAAGGCAGAGAGCTCTGCTAAGGGGGAGAGGTGGCTGCACATGAGAAGAAAGTGGCCAACCAAAAAGTCACTCTGCTGGCAGGATGTAGGGTCTAGTTGGATGAGGGGGACCCAAGCCCCAAGCTCAGCACTTGCCATAGCAAAAGCTTAATAATTATTGAAAGTCAAACAGAGAATTAAAAATTGTTTCCATGTCTTAAGCTAGGGGAAGCTAAATAACAGAGTGTAGGAAACAGTGATTGGAAAGGAAGATGGCGTTGGGGTCTAGAGTCTACACTGGTGTGTTAGTCTGGTCCAGTGAATAGGAAACCATGAAGGACTGATGATGAAGACTAGACAGTGAGCTGTTTGAGCATGTGTAGTATGCACACATTTGAACGCTGGTTATGGCTGGCAAAGATTTCACAATGCTCGATCTCATCTGACTTCAAAACAACCCCCTTTCAAATTCTTGTAAGGTAGGCTTGCAACAAGCCCCTATATATTCCTGATCTACCTTGCTCTATCTTTCATTTTTCCATAGCACTCATCACCTTCTAACATATTATATGATTTCATTTACTTAACTATTTATTGTCTATCTGCAATGAAATGTAAGTTCCACAAGAGCAGGGATCTTCATTTTGTTCACTATTCCATCCTAAGTGCCTAGAACATTGTCTTGCATATGTAGACTCTCAAATAAATATTAGTTGATAAATTAATGAGAGACAAATGATTTGCCCATGGCAGCGTGCACTGCATTATATAAGAGTATGTCCAGGAATTTCTAGCACAATGATGTAGACCAACGCAAATGTAGTGTGAGTCCTTGAAGGCCACCCACTGATCAGAAACAACCACACTGCTGTTATATGAGGGAAAAATAAAGTACTCTTTGGGTAAGCCTCTGAAATTTTGGAGTTTATTTGTTACAGAAACTAGCTAATACACATTTGAACATGAAATTTTTTAGCATGAAATTAATTCATGTGCTTTAGGGGAATTTACATTATTCATTCAACAACCATGCTGAGCTCTTTCTGTGGGCCAAGAACTCTGATGGGCATAGGAGGTTCAAAGTTGAGTAATGGAAAATAATTTCCCTCCAGGAAACCAAAACTTTACAGTATCATGTTGTAAGTTCTATTTTAGAAGAAAGGAGAAGGGGCTGTTTGAGCCCAGAGGAGAAAGCCTAATTCTGTGAGACAGAGGAGAAGAGAGGAATCAGGGCATGGGAAGTGACATTTGGGCTCAGTTTTGAATTATGAGCATGATGAAGAATGAAAAATATATATAGATATCATTTTTGTAAATTGCTATGTGACAAATTTGGCTCCAAATTATTTGGCCTTTTCATTCTGTACAACTCCTCCTAGAGTTTCATTAGATACAATTCATATTCATTTCAGAGGTAAAATTGAACTTCAGGGTAGATATATCACTCAAATGGATTTGGATGTAATATTTTTCTACTTGCTGGTAGAGTTGCAACATGAAGCAATAAAAAAGATCAACATGGGCATGACTGTCCCTCATTATTGATATTTTCCAAATAGTTAATTTATTCCAAAAGATGAATACATAAAAGCCCTTTTCAATCATCTAGGAAAGCACTAGCAGTATTTCAGAATCCTTCACACTGGTGAGGTAATAGATTTCACTGTTTTAAGGCTCTTACGAGTATTTGGAACCTAGGAACCAGAAAGATCTTCTATCTACTTTCCAAAATGTCCTGCAGTATTTGTTTTGCTGAACTTCATGAAGATCTTCTTAATGAATCATACATGCTTTCAAGAAGTCAACCTTGACATTTATTAAGTAATTTCTTTTTTTGTTGGTTTTTTTTTTTGGTTTTGGTTTTTTATTGAGGTATAATTGATATACAGTATTATATTAGTTTCAGGTGTACGACATAGTGATTTGACATTTGTATACATTGCAAGATGATTGCCATAATAAGTGGTTACCATCTGTCATCAAAGCTAATATAATATAATTGACTATATTCCCCATGCTATATGTTACATCTCTATGACATTTATTTTATAATTGGATGTTTGTATTTCTTGCTCTCCTTCACCCATTTCATACTTCCCCACCTTAACTCCCTTCCTCCCTGGCAACCACCAATCTGTTCTCAGCATCTATGCATCTGGGTTTTTGTTTTCTTTGTTTTGCTTTTTAGACTCTACATATAAGTGAAATCATGTGGTATTTGTCTTTCTCTGTCCTACTTATTTCACTTAGCATAACACCCTCAAGGTCCATCCATGTTGTTACAAATGGCACGATTTAATTCTCTTTTATGGCTGAGTAGTATTCTGTTGGATATGTATACCACATCTTCTTTAGCCATGCATCCATCAATGGACACTTAGATTGTCTCCATATCTTGGCTATTGTTAATAATGCTGCAATGAACATAGGGGTGCATATATCTTTTTGGATTAGTGTTTTCATTTTCTTCAGATAGATACTCAGGAGAGACTTGCTGGAACATACTGTAGTTCTATTTTCAACTTTTTGAGGAACCTCCATACTGTTTTCCATAGAGGCTGCACCAGTTTACATTCCCACCAAGAGTACATGAGGGTTCCCTTTTCTCTACAGCCTTGCCAACACTTCTTCTTTCTTGTCTTTTTGATAATAGCCATTCTAACAGGTATAGGTGATATCTCATTGTGTTTTGATTTGCATTTCCCTGATAATTCCATCTTTTCATGTGCCTGTTGGCCACCTGTATGTCTTCTTTGGAAAAACATATATTCATATTCCCTGCCAATTTTTTAACTGAATTGTTTTGGGTTTTTATTGAGTTGTATGGGTTCTTCATATATTTGGTTATTAACCCCTTATCAGATATGTGATTTGTAAATATCTTCTCCCATTCAGTAGGTTTCCTTTTCATTTCATTGATGGTTTCATTCACTGTGCAGAAGCTTTTTAGTTTGATGTAGTCCCATTTGTTTATTTTCGTTTTTGTTTCCCTTGCCTTTGGAGTCAGATCCTAAAAAACATTGCTAAGACAAGGAGGATATCACCTGTTTTCTTCAAGGAGTTTTATGGTGTCAGGTCTTATATTCAAGTCTTTAATTCATTTTTAGTTAATTTTTGTATATGGTGTAAGATAGTGGTCCAGTTTCATTCTTTTGCATGTAGCTGTCCAGTTTCCCAACACCATTTATTGAAGAGACTGTCATTTCCCCATTGTATATTCTTGCTTCTATTGTCATAGGTTAATTAACCACATAGGCACGGATTTATCTCTGGGCTCTCTATTCTGTTCCATTGATCTATGTGTCTACTTTTATGCCAATAACATACTGTTTTGCTTACTATAGTTTTAAATCAGAGAGCATGATACTTCCAGCTTTGTTCTTCTTTCTCAAGTTTGCTTTGGATACTCTGGGTCTTTTGTGGTTCCATACAAATGTTAGAGTTGTTTGTTCTACTTCTGTGAAAAATATATTTGGAATTTTAATATTCGGAATTTAATAAGGACCAAAAATACATTTGGAATTAATGGCATTGAATCTTTTTTTCTCTTAGGCTTCTTTTGATTTCTCCTTTGATTTCTTCTATGATCGAGTAGTTGTTCAGTAACTTGTTTAATCTCCTCATATTTGTAGTTTTTCCAGTTTTCTCCTTGTAATCAATTTCTAGTTTCATACCATTGTGATTGGAAAAGATGCTTGATAGGGTTTTAATCTTCTTGAATTTATTGAGAGTTGTTTTGTGGCCTAACATGTGATCTATCCTGAAGAATGTTCCATGTGCACTTGAGAAGAATGTGTACTCTGTTGCTTTTGCATAGGATGTTCTGTATGTCTATTAAGTCCATCTTGTCTAATGTGTCATTTAAGGCCAATGTTATTGATTCTCTGTCTGGAGGATCTATCCATTGATGTAAGTGAGGTGTTAAAGTCCTTTATAGTATTGCTCTCAATTTCTCTCTTTAGGTTTGTTAATATTTCCTTTATATATTTTGGTACTCCTATGCTAGATGCATAAATATTTACAAATGTTATATCTTGTTGCTGTATTGACCCCTTATCATTATGTAATGCCACACCTTATCTTTTATTACAGTCTTTGTTTTAAAGTCTATTTTGTCTGATATGAGTATAGCTACACCAGCTTTCTTTTTGTTTCCATTTGCATGAAATGTCTTTTTCCATCCCTTCATTTTCAGTCTGTGTGTCTTTATTTCTGAAGTGAATCTCTCAGAGACAGTATATAGATGAGTCTTTTTTTATCCATTCAGCCACTGTATGTCTTTTGATTAGAGAATTTAGTCCATTTAGATTTAAAGTGATTATTGATAAGTATGTACTTATTGCCATTTTGTTAATTGTTTTATAGCTGTTTTTGTAATGCCTTTCTGTTACTTTCTTCTTCTCTTTCTCCCTTCCCTTGTGGATTTTACTTCCTTTAGTATTATGTTTAGATTCCTTTCTCATTTTCTTTGGTGTATTTACTATAAGTTTTTGCTTTGTGGTTACCATGAGGTTTACATATATCATCCTATATATGTAACAGTCTATTTTAAGTCAATAGTAACTTAAATTTGAACACATTCCAAAACTCTGCATTTTTTACTACCTGCCCATGTTTTCTGTTTTGATGTCTCATTTTACATCTTTTTATTTTATGTATCCCTTAACTAATTATTGTAGTTTTAGTTAATTTTACTACTTTTGTCTTTTAACCTTCATAGTAGATTTATAAGTGATTAATCGACTACCTTTCCTATATGTTTACCTTTTCTAGTGAGATTTTAACTTTCGTACGTTTTCTTGTTATTAACTAGTGCCATTTCTTTTCAGCTTAAAGAAGTCCCTTTGACATTTCTTTAAGGTCAGTTTAGTGGTCATGATCTCCTTTAGCTTTTGTTTATCTGGAAAATTCTTTATCTCCCCTTCAATTTTGAATGATAATATTGCCAGGTAGAATAATCTTTGTTGAAAGTTTTTTCCTTTCAGTACTCTGAATATGTCATGCTACTCCCTTCTGGCCTGCAAAGTTCCTGCTGAGAAATCTGCTGATAGCCTTATGAGGTTTTCCTTGTACATAACAATTTGTTTTTCTCTTTCTGCTTTTAAGATTCTTTTACTTTTAACCATTGACATTTTACTTAGAATTTGTCTTGGTGTGGATCTCTTTGGGTTCATCTTATTTGGAACTCTCTGTGCTTCCTGGACCTGGATATCTGGGGAAGTTTTCAGCCATTATTTCTTCAAATAAATTTTCTACTCCTTTCTTTCCCTCTTCTCCTTCTGGGACCGCTATGATGTAAATGTTATTCTGCTTGATGTTGTCTCACAAGTCCCTTAAGTTATCATCATTTTTTTAATTCTTTTTCTTCTTTGCTACTTGGGCTGGGTGACTTCCAATGCTTTGTCTTCCAGCTCACTAATCTGTTCTTCTGCTTCATCCAGTCTGCTATTGAACCCCTCTACTGTATTGTTTAGTTCAGTTATTGTATTCTTCAGTGCTGGGACTACTGTTTGGTACTTTCTTATAGTTTTTCTCTCTTTCTTGAATTTCTCACTGTGTTCATCCATTTTTCTCCTGAGTTTGATGGCCATGTTTATGACCATGACCAGGTAATTCACTGATTTTATGACCAGGTATTTTTAAATTTACTTTATTTATGACCAGGTAAATTACTTATCTCCATTTCCTTAAGTCCTTTTCCTATGGTTTTGTCTTGTTCTTTCATTTGGAACATATTCCTCTGTCTCCTCACTTTGCCTGACTCTCTGAATTTGTTCCTATGTATCAGGTGAAACAATCACCTCTTCCAGTCTTGTAGGAGTGACCTTGTGTAGGAAATGACCCATGGGGTCCCAAATCACAATCATCCCAGCTACCAGAGCCAGGTGTTCAAGGGGAATCCCCTGTATGGGCTGCATTCACCTGCCAGATGTGGCAGGGCTGCAGCTGCAGTGAAGCGGGGCAGGATGGTTGTGCAGCCAGCTGTGGTATGGCTGCAGCATGCAGGGAGACAGGGAAGTCAGCTGGTATGTTGCCTAACACATTGTAGGAGCTCAATAAATATACGCTGATTGAATAAAAGGATGACTAAATGAATGAATAAATCCTAAAGTAAAGATTGCATGAAAAAAGTAACATTGGACTTTCAGGCTTTAAGCATAGTGAGAAGACAGTGTGAGAAACAGAGTTAGAAAGTCATAAATCAAGAGAGAGATCATGAAGAATCCAGACTTACTGGATTGAGTGTAGGGTATAATGGAATATTAGCCCAGAAAGCCTGGAATGTAGGATAAAAATCAGTGCTTAATCACATAGTGAACCATTGCCATTTTAAGAGCAGGAGTTAATACGTATGAAGTGAAATTTGGCAGTATTCTATGCTCATTAATGAAGAGGGTAAGACAATGAAAAGCCTATGCTAATATTACCACAAAGGTTTTTTTTTAAAACCTATTGCTATCACATGTTTAAAAAATAATGATGATACTGACTATGACCTTGAATGAGAGAATAAAGTGAGATTTCTGAGGTAGTAATAAGAGGGATGAGATTTCTGGGTAAAATGGTAGATTGAAGCAATCTGATTTATAACATGAAATCCCCCAAAGGCTTAGAAATTGGCAGCACCAGCTAATTCTACAAATGGAGTTGAAAGTAAGAGGACCAGTTGAAGGTTGGTTTGAGAAACAGATCACCAAAACCCTCTTTCCTTCCAAACAGGAAGTTTATTCTCTGAAACAGGTAATATAGAGGATCTTCACACTGGGAAATCTCTGGCACAGATAAGGAAAGGAGTATGATACTAAAAGTGGGGGTACGATATTAATGTTTATATATCCAATGCTAAGATTCAAAGCTCTCTTTCCTGTTTTGGCTCCCAGAATTCTAGCACCAAACATAGATCCTCCAGACAGGAAACGAAAAGATTCTTTTCTGGTGAACTTGACCAACTCAAATGGAAAGACCTAAAGACACTGACATGAGGAGTCTTTCGAAGAAAAGTTTAGATCATCCTATAGTGTATCCCATAGATGACAATCACCAACCATACACTCAGATTTTCTAATCAGGTCTAATTCCCTCCTCTTACATATGAGGATCATTAGATACATGGGAAAAGTATCTATCATGAATGATAGAAATGGAAAATTAATTAGCTAATTAATTAAGAAAAGCAACTTGGAGGAAACAGACTCTTCAGGGAGCAAGAGGAAGAAAACTAATGTTAACAAACTCAGAGAAATAAAAGGAGGTATTATATCCACGGAATTAAAGCAGAATTCTATTTTTAAAAGATAAGGAGAAAAGGAGAAATTGTGAAATTTCAGAAGATTAAGAGAAAAAAAGAAAAGCTTTTAAGTGTCCAAAGTGGTGAGAGGGAGAAAAATACAGTCCACAAACAAGGTTTCAAGAACCAGACTGGCTTTTAATCTCGTAATGTTAACCTTGGAAACCAGAAAATAATGTATTATATATTCTGGGGGGTAAAATTGCTCTAGAATTCTACCCCAGCCAATAATTATCGATCAAGTGTAAGGGTTGAATAAAAACATTTTCTTCTCAAAATCTTAAAGAAAAATCTCAAAGAAATTTACCTCCAAGCTCCCTTTCTCAGAAGATAATGACTCCATCAAAATGAGGAAGTCAACCAAGAAGGAGGAAGACATAGGATAGAGGAAAAAAGGGGCTCTCCCCAGGAGAAAAAAGGATCACCAGGGAAAGGAAAACCTCAGGATGCCACCTGCGCACCAGGCATAGAGGCAACCAGTCCTGACTGTAGCAGGTCAAAACAAGCCAAAAGATTCCAGGAAAGCATTTCTTCAAGAAGATGAAACCGATCAGTTACTTGATGCATCTAAATAAAGAACTGAAAAGAGACTTGGAAAAATGTAAAAGAGATTTGGGTTGAATTAATGATGAGTATGTATATAGAAAACAAAGAAAACACACACAAAATGTAATTACTAACTGCAAGAAAATAAAAAGTGGGAAACAAAGTGCTTATTGTATGCCTCAGCTTGAATAATCATAATAGCATAAGACTGAATAATGCTTTAACCTGAGTTATGATATAATGGGAGAGAGGATGAGAAAGGAGGCAGGGAAAGTGGGGAAAGAACTAAAGCCTCATCTTCCTAGTGGGAAGTCAATAAATCACGCCAAAATCTGAAAAATAAAGGCTAGAAATAAGAACCTACTCTTTAGAAATATGGCGATACATACAAAATGAAACAGCCAAAAGAGCTTAAAGTGGTTGCCTATAGACAAGAGGAAATGAAGGGCAGAGGGGACTTCTGCTTTCACAAGCCTTGTAAAACCGTTTGACTCTTAAACTGTGTGGATGCATAGCTTTAATAAAAATAGAGACTGAAAAAAAGACTTTCAATTTAAAATACCAACAGACCAAGGATGAGGAAGGGATATGTGTGAGAAAGAGAGAGAGACTGATCTATAAATAACTCAGATTTTCAGATTTAAGTGACTGGGAGGATGAGAAAACCCAAAGGATAGCTTGGATTTAAAGAGAATAATAACTATAAGTATAATTAAAATAATAAATAGCATTTATAAGGGGCTGGCCCAGTGGTGCAGCAGTTAAGTTCACACACTTCACTTTGGTGGCTGAGGGTTCCCGGTTCTGATCCCAGGCACAGATCTATGCACTGCATATCAAGCCATGCTGCGGCAGGCGTCCCACATATAAAATAGAGGAAGATGGGCACAGATGTTAGCTCAGGGCCAATCTTTCTCAGCAAAGAGAGGAGGATTGGTGGCAGATGTTGGCTCAGGGCTAATCTTCCTCAAAAAAAAAATGTGTGTATATATATATGTATATATATATAGCATTTATGGCAACAAACTACTTAGTGACACAAAATCATGGAGAGCCACTCTCTTTGTACTTACAGAATTTTAAGGCCACAAGAACCCTTAAAGATCATCTTGCTTCTGTTTCTTGAATCTCTTTAGCAAGCGTTGTCCATGCTCTATTTGAATACCCAGGCAACCAAGCATTCACCACATCTCGAGTCACTCCATTTCTCCCTTGAGCTTCTCTAATCACTGAAGGAGAGTTCCTTTAGTAAAGCCAAATCTGCATGCTCATTGGTCCCAGTTCAACCCTCAATTCTTTATTCTCTCTTCTGTTGCTTGAAGATACAGCAGATCTGCCCTAAGTATCCTCAGCACCTTTAATTACTACCTAACTGCTTTCTTGTCTGTTCGCTTGACTCTTGTAATTGAATCAGAGGACCCAACATCCTAGGAAAATAATCTAAATATTTAAATATAACTATAAGTGAATTTATATGAAATGATGGTCATTTATTCCTGGCTAGTCACAAGGACCTGTGACTTCCAAAGATTCCTTCCATTCTTCTCGAACAAACATAGAGAGTGCTTCCTGGACAGGGTCACCATATAAGGTAGAGTGACAGGGATGAAGCATGGAGAGAAAGGCAAAAGGAAGGGAAAAGAAGGGCTCTGCCTCCCATGCCTTGCCATCCATGGCCCTTCTCCAGACAGCAGTTGTCATGAGGCTAGACCTAAATCTGCTTCTGAAGTTCAAATTAAAGCCAAGTATAGCGGCGTGGTTTCCAGAATAATTTGAATCTTCAAGCTGTGCTAAGTGCCTTTTTGCTTCTACGCTTGAAAATTACTACATTTTTCAGTTTGTTTCTATTGATGGCTTAGGTGATTACAGAGGAGTAGCTTGTCGATTCTACACAAATTCCACTCATGATTTTTATGTTAAAATTCCAAAAGTCTCTTTAATGGATAATTTATGCTCCTCTAAGATAGTTTTATTTTAAAATAATAAAAGCCTTCAAACTTCCCAGAGGCAAAAAAATGATACTCAATGTGAGATCTGAGAGCTACACTCTTGCCAGAGGCCTATCTATCCTGCGTGATCAAGAGAGATTCTCCGGAAGCTCTCCATGGGTGACTGAAAACTGTACAAGAGTGGTGAGACACAAACCTTTTTCCTGGACTTGAATTTTGCCAGTTTCAAAAGCAGAAGATAAGAATTCCTCAGGATCATTCATTTGAACAATTCTAACTCTCCTAATATCTGTTCTCTTACATTTAATTTTTATTTATTCATTCAGCAAATATTGACTGACCATCTGCTACGTGACCAGCACTGTTCTGGGTGCAGGGGATGCACTGGTGAACAAGATAGAGAAGGTCCCTGGAACTCGCATTCTAGGGGTAGGAAGACAGATAATGAGATTTGTATTTATCTTGTTCTGCTATAAAGGAAATAAAACAGAGTGACATCTAGACAGTGACTGTTGGGATTAGGGCTGATTACAAAGGGTGATTAGAAGAGCCTTTTTGGTGGAGATGTTAGAAGTCAAAACCAAGTGACAAGAAAAAGCCAGTTGCACAAAAGAATTGGGGAAAGAATATTGCAGGGAGAGGAAACAGCAGCACAAAGGACTAAGACAGAGGTTCTGTGAGCATGACTACTCCACAAGAATGTCCTTAGGATAATTTTAACATCTTTGGTGATAGTGAGTGGATGCCTTGCTGCATCTGAGCACTCAACTGAGTGCTCAACAACTGAGGAACTCCTTCCCCCAGCTGCCAGACTGTTGTAGCTGATGGCTTTTAGCTGAATCCCACTCCAGGAATTGCCCACAGCCCAGGAGTCTCTCCCCATCCCTCAGGTCTGTCTGTATCCAATGACTGGCCACAGAGGTTTAAAGATCTAGCCCCTTTGCTTCTAGGGACCATCTAGCTCCCATCGCCCCAGGAGCTGCCTCTGTGTGATTCATCACAGCTCAGCTCCTCCCTCTGCCCAGTCCTGCTTCCTTCACTCCCCTACAGGTATTGATGCTGAGGGAACATCCCAATAGACCTTCTATATGCAGATCTCCATCTTAGCTGCTCTTTCCCTGGACAAGCCAGCTGAAGATCTAAGTTGGTCATTCTAGGCACTTATAAGTATTAAAATAATAGCAAGGAATGGCATCAACATCATGGTGGAGTGAGCTCTTCCCTTAGACTCTTCCCTCTAAAGTACCACTAAAAGGACATTTATACACACAACACAAAAGACATCTGAGGGGCCAGCCCTGTGGCACAGTGGTTAAGTTCACACATTACGCTTCTCGGTGGCCTGGGGTTCGCCAGTTTGGATCCCAGGTGCAGACATGGCACCACTTGGCAAAAAGCCATGCTGTGGTAGTCGTCCCATGTATAAAGTAGAGGAAGATGGGCATGGATGTTAGCTCAGGGTCAGTCTTCCTCAGCAAAAAGAGGAGGATTGGCAGTAGTTAGCTCAGGGCTGATCTTCCTCATAAAAAAAAAAAAGAAGACATCTGAGAGACCCATGCAGTCATACATCTGAAGGTAGTAATAGGGCTGGATCCTCTGGAGGAAGTGGAAGCTGATCAGCAGGAGCTCCATGAAGAGAGAGAGGCCATGGCTGGGGAAGCATGCAGGTGAGGAGAGGCACCCCATCCCCACCTGGCACTCCAGCCCCACGATCACCCATAGCATGGTGCAGAGAGAGAGAGGCTGTGGCTGGGGGAGGTGTGCAGGTGAGGAGAGGTTCCCTGTCTCCACCCAGCACCCCAGCCCCACAATCGCACAGAGCACAGACTAGAGAGAGAAGCAGCAGCTGGTGGAGCCCCATGAGTGCCCAGAGCACCATGCAGAGAGAGAGGCAGTGGTGGGAGGGAGGCATGCAGGTGTAAGCAAGTGCCCCTTCCCCCACCCAGCACTTCAGTCCTGCAATCGCCCAGAGCTCCACACAGAGAAAGAAGCAGAGACTGGGGGAAGCGCAGGTGAAGGAGAGCACCCTCCCCCTTACTGGTACTCCAGATCTGCCATCAGTCAGAGCAACCCACAGAGAGAAAAGCAGTCAGCATCTGGAGCTGAGGAGCCCCTGATGGTGCTGGGCCTAGAATACACAGCACCTGATCCCTACCCAGTGGATGCACATGGCAGCTGCAACCAGATAATAACACCATGCAGAGGCAAAAATCCACACCATTAAGCAGTATGAGAAAGTAAATTAAATCTCCAGACTACATGGAAAAATGACAAGTACCCAGAAACCAACCCTGAAGACACAGAAATCCATAACCTAAATGACAGAGAATTAAAAATAGCCATCACAGAAAAAACTCAATGAGTCACAAGAAAACAAAGAAAGACAAATTAACGAATAAAAGAGCTTCTTCACAAAAGAGATTGAAACTATAGAGAAGAACCAATCAGAATTATTGGAGATGAAAAACACAGTGGTTGAGATAAAGAAAAATCTGGACTCCCCAAACAACAGAATATGGAGGACAGAATTAGTAATTTAGAGGACAACACTATAGGGAGGAGAAGAGAGAACTAAGGCTGAAAAGAAATGAAGAAGCTTTCAGGCAAATATCTGACTCAATTAGGAAATGCAACATAAGGATTATAGATATTCCAGAGGCAGAAGGGAGGGAGAATGGAGCAGAAAGCTTCTTCAAAGGAATAATAGCAGAGAGCTTCCCAAATCTGGGGAAGGAGATGGAAATCCATGTGAAAGAAGCTATCAGATCTCCCAACTATGTCAATATAAAAAGACCTACTGCAAGGCATAAAGTAGTAAAGCTAGCAAAAGTCAATAACAAAGAAAAAATATTAAGGGCAGCAAGACAGAAGAAAATGACTTACAAGGGAACCCCTATCAGGTTTTCAGCAGATTTCTCAGCAGAAACCTTACAGACTAGGAGAGAGGGAAAAGGCATACTCAAAATTCTGAAACACAAAAACTTTCACCCAAGAATACTCTATCCAGTGAAAACCTCCTTCAGATGTGACAGAGAAATAGAAACTTTCCCAGATAAACAAAAGCTAAGGGAGTTCATTGCCACAAGACCCGTGCTACAAGAAATCCCCAAGAAGGCCCTCATACCTGAAAAGAAAAAAAAAATAGGAAAGGGGTTACAAAGCCCTTGGCAAGGAGATGAACAAGTAGGCAATAATCAGAAAATGGCAGCTCTCTATCAGATCAGGTTTGTAAACACTTAACTTTTACATCAAGGATAAGAAAAAGGAAAACACCAAAATAAAAATAATCTCATCATTTTAACCACAAACTCACAACACAAGATGGAATAAGATATGAGAAAAATAACTTAGAAGGGGACGACGATAGGGACAGAATCAGTATAGCCTAAGGAAATAAGAAGCAATCAGAAAATAGACTATCTCATCTATGAGATTTTTTATATGAATCTAATGGTAACCACTAAACAAATAATTAGAACAGAAACAAATAAGATAAACAAGGAGAAAATGAAGAAAATCAACATAGAAAACTACCTAATCAAACCAGTAGTC
This sequence comes from Equus quagga, assembly GCF_021613505.1. NCBI lineage: Eukaryota > Metazoa > Chordata > Mammalia > Perissodactyla > Equidae > Equus > Equus quagga. Next base: position 111,437,271 of record NC_060271.1, read on the forward strand.
TGAAATACATGTGACAAGAAACAAAGGAAATGCAGAAGAACTGGAAAATCTGTGATAAGATGGCAATATTAAGCCCTCATATATCAATAAGCACTCTAAATGTAAATGGATTGAATTCTCCAAACAAAAGACAGAGTGGCAGAATGAATTAAAGAACAAGACCCAACAATATGCTGCCTCCAGGGAACACATCTCAGCTCTAAAGACAAACATAGGCTCAGAGGGAAGAGATGGAAGATGATACTCCAAGCTAATAGCAAACAAAAAAAGCAGGTGTTGCCATACCTATATCAGACAAAGTAGACTTCAAGATAAAACAGGTAAAGATACACATAGAGGGGCAGTATATAATGATAAAATGGACTCTCCACCAAGAAGACATAACTCTTATAAACATATATGCACCCAACATAGGAGCACCAAAGTACATAAGCAACTATTGATAAACCTAAAAGGAGATATTACCAACAGCACAATAATAGTAGGGGAGCTCAACACTCCACTTACATCCGTGGATAGATCATCCAGACAAAAAGCCAACAAGGAGATAGTGGAAGTAAGTAAAAAACTAGACCAGATGAACTTAATAGATACATAAAGACCACTCCATCCAAAACCAACAGAATATACATTCTTCTCAAACACACATGGAACATTCTCAAGGATAGACCGTATATTGGGAAACAAGGCAAATCTCGATAAATTTAAGAAGATCGAAATGATCTCTACTATCTTTTCTGACCATAATGCTATGAAACTAGAAATCAACTACAAGAAAAAAGCTGGGAAAGGAACAAAAATGTGGGGACTAAACAATATGCTACTGAAAAACCAATGGGTCATCGAAGAAATAAAGGGAGAAATCAAAAAATATTTGGAGACAAATGAGAACCAAAACATACCATACCAACTCATATGAGATGTGGCAAAAGCTGTCCTAAGAGGGTAATTTATAGCAGTACAGGCCCATGTTAACAAACAAGAAAAAGCTCAAATAAACAATCTTAAACTACACCTAACAGAATTAGAAAAAGAAGAACAAACAAAGCCCAAACTCAGCAGAAAGAGGGAAATAATAAAAATTAGAGCATAAATAAATGAAGTTGAAACAAAAAAGACTGTAGAAAGGATCAATGAAACAAGGAGCTGGTTCTTTGAGAAGATAAATAAAATTGACAAACACTTAGCCAGATTCACAAAGAGAAAAAAGAGAGAAGGCTCAAATAAATAAAATTAGAAATGAAAGAGGAGAAATTACAACAGATACCACAAAAATACAAAATATTATAAGAGAATATTATGAAAGACTGTATGCCAACAAACTGGACAATCTAGAAGAAATGGATAAATTCTTAGACTCTCAGAACCTCCCAAAACTGAATCAAGAAGAAATAGAGAATCTGAATAGACTAACTGCAAGTAAAGAGATTGAAACAGTAATCAAAAACCTCCCCAAAAATAAAAGTCCAGGACCAGATAGCTTCTCTGGAGAATTCTACCAAACATTCAAAGAAGATTTATCACCTATTCTTCTCAAACCATTCCAAAAAATTGAGGAAGATGAAAAAATTCCTAACATATTCTATGAAGCCAACATCACCCTGATACCAAAGCCAGAAAAGAACAATGCAAAGAAGGAAAACTATAATAGGTCGATATTGCTGATGAACATAGATGCAAAAATCCTCAACAAAATATTGGCAACCTGAATACAGCAATACATTAAAAAGATCATATACCAAGATCAAGTGGGACTCATACCAGGGACACAGGGATGCTTCAACATCTGCAAATCAATCAATGTGATACATCACACTAACAAAATGAGGAACAAAAACCACATGATAATCTCCATAGACACAGAGAAAACATTTGACAAGATCCAACATCCATTCATGATAAAAACTCTCAATAAAATGGGTACAGAAGGAAAGTACCTCAAAATAATAAAGGCCAAATATGACAAAGCCACAGCCAACATCATACTCAATGGGGAAAAACTGAAAGCCATCCCTCTGAGAACAGGAACAAGACAAGGAGATAGTGGAAGTAAATGAAAAACTAGACCAGATGAACTTCATAGATACATATAGACCACTCCATCCAAAACCAGCAGAATATACATTCTTCTCAAGCACACATGGAACATTCTCAAGGATAGACCACTCTCACCACTCTTATTCAATGTAGTACTAGAGGTTTGGGCCGCAACAATTAGGCAAGAAAAATAAATAAAAGGAATCCAAATAGGTGCTGAAGAAGTAAAATTCTCATTGCTTTTTATGGTTTTTATGTTTTTCATGATTTTATATATAGAAAACCCTAAAGAATCCATCAGAAAACTATTAGAAACAATCAACAACTACAGCAAAGTTGCAGGCTACAAAGTCAACTTACAAAAATCAGTGGCATTTCTACACTCTAATAACTAACAGAACAAGAACTCAAGGATGCAATCCCATTTAGAATTGCAACAAAAAGAATAAAATATCTAAGAATAAATTTAACCAAGGAGGTGAAAGAGCTATACAAGGAAAACTATAAGACATTACTGAAAGAAATGAATAATGGCATAAAGAAATGGCAAGATATTCCATGCACATGGATTGGAAGAATAAACATAGTTAAAATGTCCATACTACCTAAAGCAATCTACAGATTCAACACAATCCCAATCAGAATCCCAATGACATTCTTCACAGAAATAGAACAAAGAATCTTAAAATTCACGTGGGGCAACAGAAGACCCAGATTAGCCAAAGCAATCCTGAGAAACAAGAACAAAGCTGGTGGCATCACAATCCCTGACTTCAAAATATATTACAAAGCTATAGTAATCAAAAAAGCATGGTACTTGTAAAAGAACAGGCACACAGATCAATGGAACAGAATTGAAAGCCCAGAAATAAAACCACACATCTATGGACAGCTAATCTTCAACAAAGGAGCCAGCCTAGAACATACAATGGAGAAAGGAAAGCTTCCTCAATAGATGGTGCTGGGAAAACTGGACAGCCACATGCAAAAGAATGAAAGTAGACCATTATCTTTCTCCATACACAAAAATAGACTCAAAATGGACCAAAGACTTGAAAGTAAGACCTGAAACCATAAAACTTCTGGAAGAAAATATAGGCAGTACACTCTTCGACATCAGACTTAAAAGGATCTTTTTGAATACCTTGTCTACTCAGACAAGGGAAACAAAAGGAAAAATAACCAAGTGTGACTTCATTAGACTAAAGAGCTTCTGGAAAGCAAAGGAAACCAAGATCAAGATGAAAAAATAATCCATCAAATGGGAGAAAATATTTGCAAATCATATATCTGATAAGGGGTTAATCTCCATAACATATAAAGTACTCACACAAATTAACTACAAAAAAAAAAAAAAACCAATCAAAAAGTTGGCAGAGGATATGAACAGACATTTTTCCAAAGAAGATATACAGATGGGCAATAGGCACGTGAAAAGATGCTCAATGTCACTAATCACCACAGAAATGCAAATCAAAACTACATTTAGATATCATCTTATGCCCATTAGAATGGCTATAAACACCAAGACAAAAAACTACAAATATTGGAGAGGTTTTGGTGAAAAGGGAACCCTCATCCACTGCTAGTGGGAATGCAAACTGGTACAGCCACTGTGGAGAACAGTATGGAGATTCCTCAAAAAATTAAAAATAGAAATACCATATGACCCAGCTATCCCACTAATATGTATTTATCCAGCGAACTTGAAATCAACAACACAAAGAAACTTCTGTACTCCTATGTTCATTGCAGCATTATTCACAATAGCCAAGATGTGGAAGCAACCCAAGTGCTCATCGACTGATGATTGGATAAAGAAGATATGGTACATATATAGAATGGAATACTACTCAGCCATAAAAGAAGACAAAGTCATCCCATTCACAACCACATGGGTGGATCTTGAAGGTATTATGTTAAGCAAAATAAGCCAGACAGAGAAAGACAAACAGTGTATGATTTCACTCATCTGTGGAATATATACAAACTTACAAAGAGAACAATTTAGTGGTTACCAGGGGGAAGGAGGGTGGAGGGTGGGCACAAGGGGTGAAGGGGCACACTTATATGGTGTCTGACAAATATGAAGGTACAACTGAAATTTCACAATGTTATAAGCTATTATGACCACAATAAAAATATATATATATATAACAGCAACACCACCACCAAATTTAGGAGCCATTTAAGAATGCCAGTGCTTTTTAAATCTATCTGTTTGGCTTAAAAATAACACAGCATGAGGTCGTAACTGGTCTGCATGCTGCCGGTTTTGCTGCTCTGAAATCAGTCCCCACACTGCCAACTGAGGCTTCCCAACCACAAATCTGATCAGGGTGATGCCCTGCTGAAGCCCTAGGAAGCCCCAGAAAACTAGAGTTTTCTTGGTTTTGCAATTAACAAAGAGCAGGCAATCCTTTCAGAAACTTTCTCAGTGGTTCTCACTGGCCTTCAAAATGGCTGAGCTCCATGGTCCACAAGTCTCTTCCTGACGTGAAATCTGCCTGCCTGTATAATCTTCCCACCCACCTTCTCCTACCTTGAACCCTGGCATTTTACCTGTGCTCTTTCACATCCTCTTGCCTGTCTTTGGATCTGCAATTTCCTCTGCTTAGCAAATCATTATTTATTCTTTAAAGCTGCGTTCTTTGAAAGCTTTCCTTAACCCCCATACTCAGAGTTCCTAATACCTTCCTTTTACTTCTATTCTACATTGTATACTTTTTTATTGTTGCACCTATCCCTGTAATATCTGGTCCCTTCTGTTGCCCAACTGCGCTCCCATTTCCTACAGCATAACATTTGTTATTGCTTTGAATGAAGAGTACTTGTGGCCTTCATGAAGTCAGAGCCTGGACTAGACAGCTTCGCATGTATGACCTATTTATTTAATTCTTAGAAGGATAGTGTGAGTTAGGGATAATCTCCATCTTAACAGATGAGGAAAGTCAAGCTAGGGGAGACATTAAATATCTTGATCAAAATCACATGCTGCTGAGGGTAGCGCTAAGACTGAAGCACAAATGTTTATCTTGGAGACCACTGACTTTTCTGCTACCCATTGCCTCTTCTGCACAATGGAATTTTCAGTAGGGCAAGATTATATTTCTATTGAGCTCATCATTACCACTATCAATAGTCAATGTTTAAATGCAGTGCCCTCCAGCAAAGTTTCTGAAAGGATTTCCTGCTCTTTGTTAATTGCTAAATGAAGAAAATTCTAGTTTTTCTTCAATTCATGCACTGCTTCGGCACGTTTACACTTGCGAACATATAAAACAAACAAAGAAGCACTTAGGGTGTTGCTCTAACATGTCGACTGTCTTTCCTCCATAGATTGGAAGAATGAATAAATACTCATGATGAAGTCTTAACAGAATGGGGACTGCTAAATTAGATGGTTTGACTGAGGTGAGTGAGTGTGGAAATGTAGTGGTCTTTGGGGTCTTTAAGATTTTAAAGGTCAGATTTGCAGGGGTTGGGCACAGCAGTTACATTTGTAACACAAGGTCGTCCTATCTGTTTCTGCAGCTCTTTACTGCTGCACCTCCTCTCTCAGGGCTCAGTGAAAGGTAACTTTTCATCTAAGAAGGATTCTGTAATTGCAAATTGGTTGCTAACAAGGCGTCTATTTTGCAGATATGTTTTGTGACTCTGCCTTTTTTTCCAAGACTAAAGCAGAGTGATGTACCCTTTGTGACTGTCTACAAAGTGCCTGGCACTGTGCTGGATGCTGGGGGAGGAATCAACACTGAATAGAACATGGTCTCTGCATACATGTTTTATGTCCTAAAACCCAAGCACAGCAGATCAGAAGAAATTGATTCTTATGGATTAATGTCATCACTCTACCCTAAATGAGTTTAAGATACACTGATTTCGAATTTCTCATTTCAATCTTATTTCTATAAGATCAGAAAATCAGTTTATGTAAGAAACTATATCAAACTGTCAACCATATATACTAGGCCATAGTACATTTGATTTCTTTTTCCCAAATAAGATGTTTGAAGAATGACACATAGTAAAAAAGAAAATCAGACCCCCTGGAAGGTTAGTAACTTTATATACGATTACATCCCAGAAAATACCTAAGCAAATTAAAACCTTCTTTGCATTTCTTAAAAACATAGCTTAATCTGACCACCTGCACACTGAATTGTATAATAATGGAATTTAAAAGGGTTAGGATACTAAATCTCTCCAATCAAAATGTTATAAAAAGCAATACCACCAAAAAATTTCACCTCTTTAGTACAGTATTAAAAGACAACCTCTCAGATTTAATGGGTGTAAAACGCTGAATTTATTTTTTAAAAATCATGTTACTCAGTTGTAAGTTTGGGAATACTAAAAGATACAATGCTTTAACTGGGAAGAAAATAATCTACCACCTTTGGTGTCTTTTGATATGCAAAATGATAAATGCTGTCAAGTAGACTAGAGGCTAGAGCAAATTTTTATTTAAAAAAAACTATCAATCGGCCTTTGGTGTTGCCCTGCTTGATACAAATTATACTACTTGTCAAGACTTTTGTTTAGTCACAAATAAAAGGCTTAGTGGATAAAGGTTTGGCCTTTCGCTACAGGTTTTCTGCCAAACTGTGACCTGAAATGAATGAATTGGTATTGAGTGGGGCCTCCTGACTCTGTAAGGCTGACAGTAATTAGCTAAGAAGGAGGTGTTATAATGAAAGCCCAGGGCATGGTGTTTATGTGATTTTACGCAGCTGCAATGGATGGCATCTACTTTTTCAGTCTTTTTTCATTTACTACCTCTGAAAAAGGAGAAGGTGCAAGTCGTAAAAGATACTGGCTGCTTGACTCTCTGATAAATCTCCGGACAGTGAAGACCTTGGGTTTAAATTAGCTGTCAGGCTTCAGCCGTCTCACTCACCAGCTCACTCCGGAGTCAGCAACAGTGCAAAGACATTATAAATGGATTCATATGTCTTGATTAATGTCTTCTTTTGTAAACAGACTTTCAGCATGGAGCTGTGCCATAGCAGATGCCCTGTTCTAAAGGTTAATCTTTACATCAATGGCATATTCAAGACACCTTGCTTTTTCACAGTTCTTCTCTTTTTTTTTTTGAATTTCAAATTCTCTTAGAATAAATGAGAAAGAGGAACCCTAATAGCAGAATCAGAATCTATTGTTAGAAACTTCCTGTGTAAATAAAGGATCATTCCTGCACATTTGACTATTTCAGAGAACAAAGGAACACCTCTGCATGATTCCACATCGAAATCTTTCCTTCTTAATCCTTAAAAAATTGCTTTAACAGAAAAGGCCCACACCTAAGTGACTTCTCTGTGCCTCCAGCTTGGGATAATTTGCTTGATGGAATGGTTCTTTTGTATACAGTTGTCTGATATTAGACGCTGGCGAGCATCCAACTGTATAACTAAACACCGAGGGCCCGTCCTTTTCTGACTGCTGCTAATCTTGGTGTTGCCTGAACGCCACTTGGCTACTACAGGGAAAGAATGGGAAGAAATAGGAATGCAAGAAAAATAGAGGCCAAAAGAGTGTGCTGGTATATTTTTACTTCACCCAAAGCTTTAGCTCAGGAAGGAACTGTTGATATGAGATTTTTCTCACCTCAATTATCTACAATGAATTGAAAGCAAATCTTCCTTTCAAGTGTTTATTGACATTGTCATTTACTCAGCTTCATAAAGTGTTTTGTTGACATAAATTAGATCTTTGTTTACTCTATCCCAGATAAGAGCAAAAAGAAAATGCTTTGATAAAAACAACCGTTTAATTACTTCACTATCCAAGAAAATCAGCAATTCTACCTAAGATTAATAGGTTACATTCTTCCATTTCCAATGGTAAAATAGTAAGAAAGTAAGAATTATGTGCAGGGAGTAGGTTATGAACTCTAGTTAGTTTTCAGGGACTTTCTTAGTCTACGTACAGACTGTTTGCATAATTTAATTTGGATTTCCAGAATATCTATTCTCTCCATGTTCAAATGAAATAGATAATACTCTTCCCCAAAATTGACGGATTGTCACCTCCAATTACTGCCTATTCTTACAATCTTTCTTCTTCTGAAATAAAATCCTGCTGAGGATTTTAATAAAGAAGCTTCTAATGTAATCTGAGTGAAATCAATGGTCAGTTGATAGAAAGATTCACAGAGATCCATCTACTGTCTTGTCTTTATGACCAAGGCCTCAGAAAGGAACCCTCAGTCCAAACAGAAGAAACATAAGAACTAGAAACTGGCAGGAGGGAAATGCATTAGTAGTCCTTCTTTTTTTTTTTAAGACTTTATCTATTTTCCTTTTTCTCCCCAAAGCCCCCCAGCACACCGCTGTGTATTCTTAGTTGTGGGTCCTTCTAGCTGTGGCATGTGGGACACCACCTCAGCATGGCTTGACGAGTGGTGCCATGTCTGGACCCAGGATCCCAACCGGCAAAACCCTGGGCCACCGAAGCTGAGCGTGCGAACTTAACAACTCGGCCACGGGGCCAGCCCCCAGGAGTCCTTTTTTGAGAAAATAGAAGCCATTGGGGTTAAGCAAGATCCCAGAATGTAGAGCAAAGGGAACACATTTTAGAGCCTGAGGCATGTAGGGGTAGAAAAATTTTCCCTTCTTCCCTTCTAGATTTGTTGTGTTATCACACAAAATTGGGGTTCTCTTCCCGATGTACATTTTTTTAAAAAAGCCAGTTATTATGGTATCACCTTTTAGGAAAAGAAAACAGCTGTATTGCTAGATTGATCTGCAAGGAGACAGGGAGCATATGCCCTCAGATTGGTCTCCCTTATCCAGGGCTTGGGGCACAGTTTATGGGATGAAGAGCAGGACAGTCTGAAGTGAGGAGATAGATGATTGGAGTTAAGGAGAAGTCAGGTAGTTGATGATCTGCACAAGCATAGTCAAATTCATGGCTCTTCATAGGACACATGTTCATAAAATGATGGTGTTAGTGATGCTGGCCATGATATCAGTTCCCCTACATTAAACCCAGCATATATGCAGTTAAAACCAAAACACTCACTTACTGCTTACTCCCTGGCTTCCAGCCTCCAGAATCCACTACCTGCCATGGAGACAAACAGCCAAGATCACCCACCTGGATTCCTTATCATCTCCTCCTCCCTACAAACAGCCTCCCAAGGCCGAATGCAGGCTGGTGCGAATGCTCTCAGCAGCAAGGCCACTGACTCACCCTCCCCCCAAAACAGCCGCATTCCTCACAAACCTTCAAAACCCCTCACCTCCCCTCTCTCAGGGAGATGAGATGAAATGAGACAAATTTGAGGGCTCACTCTCATCCCCTAGCTGATATCACCCAAAATAAAAACCCTTTCCTTGCCATAAGCCTGGCGTTCCAGTTTTTATTTGGCCCCTCTTGTGTGGTGGGTAAAGAACTGATGTTTATTGGTGGTAACAATCTGGCGAGCCGGCCAGGAGGCTCTTGCCCATGGCTCCACGGCACCAGGCCAACTGGGATTTCCTGGGAAGCAGTCAAGCAGCTGCCTAGGTGATTTGCCCTAGGGACTATCCCCAGTACTTTCCAGCTGGCCCACCACCACTGACCCTAGGTACATTTTCTTATAGCAAGTACGCAGGTTCTAGATTTGTTTGTTTGTTTGTTTGTTCTTCGTTCTGGTGAGTCTATGGACTCTGAAACAGGGTAAGTCACCCTGGGATGCCCATGAACTTCCTTCCCCTCCTCTGGGGCCCCTTCAATTCATGGAGGGGTCACGTGGGCACGCATTCAGATTGGGAAGAGTTGTAGGACTTTCTACCCTCAATCTGAGAACCAGTTCACCGGTGTCTGACTTTTCTGTGTCTGGATCTGTGTGTCTGTCTGTCTCTTTGTATTGGAGTGGGAAACATGCTGTCCATCCCCAAGCAGAGCCCATTGGGGCTGATTCTGAGTAGATGGTCTAATTATAGTTATAAGCCAATGTCTAAAAGGCATGATTTTCTTTTGTAAGACCACATGGCCAAACAATGGATCCTTAAGTTAGAAAATTTTTACAGATCTCTCATTATAAACAGCTGTTTTATTGGTACCTATGAAAAGACCAAATTAAAAAGAAAACACAATGACTAGTCTTAAGAGCTTAATCAAACTTGGGGTCTCAGCTTCTTCTCGTGGTCTTATAGATGCTAACGAAAACATTAAGTTAACAAAGAGAAATCAAAAGGGAAGAGTCACAAGACTCATCCCAACAGGATGGAAATCCTTTAGTTATTAAAAAAGAAAATGGAGTAAATAGAACAGACATAAATAAAGTTAAAACAAAGGTTTTAATAAAACACTGCCTAAGCTTGGATGGGTTAAAGAGACCCCCCTGTTGGCCCCCCAATATTAAAGGATATCAGACAGGCCTGTTCTATTCACCCCAGTTTGAAAAAATTTTTAAAGGTCAGGAGGCAGAAATCACAGTAAGAAACCTGGCCAGCAATTGTTTGGGGCAACAGTTAGGATGCTAAGGTTGGTAAGACTATAAATATTAAAGTGTTTTAAGCTAATATTATATGAAGAGGTTATATCAACTTTGCCTGGATGTTTTCTTTAGGAATAAGTGTTATGTCTACCTGGGAATTCTCCCCTTACACAATATTGTAATACCAAAGCTTGTTAATGGAATTCTAATATAAGTTATAATTAGAAGTATAAGAGTTGGAAAAATTAAGATAAAAGTTTGTAAAACTTGGTATATTTAAATGGGCTGTATGTAAAATAAGTAGCTCTCTTTTGCCTGATTATATTATAGATTATGTCGAGGGGATAAACATTATGTCTCACTGGGAAACGTTTCCCCTGCCTGATATTGCAAGAGCATATAAATCCACCTTTCAAGCAATGATAATTAAACATATTAGAGGAGATCTCACTTTAAAATGGCCAAAGTGGGGCAATTTCAGTTTACCCAAACTGAAGTATTTAATATGCAATTGGAAAAGGCCAGCGACAACAATGGAAGCCTGTTTTAATCTTTTGAGGGTCCTAAATAAAATCAGAAATACTTTACTGCCTCTTTAAGAGGAAACTAAATAATTAAACATGCCAGCGGTCAAAGCCAAATCTGCTGCTTCTTTCTCTTCTCTCCCTGAGATTCGCAACTTAAATTCCCCAAAATTCCTGATCTAAAATCAAGCAAGTAAAAATAAGTAAGCTTCTGAGATCATTTGAAACTGTAATGGCCATTCTGGGGAACCTGTTTCAGATGAGTCCACCTTAAGGGTCACCCTTAAAAGAGAGGATTCAAAATCTCTCATAATGGAATGCAGTCTTTGATTAATATACAGAAACTTCTAAAAGACGAAATTATTTAACATGATATAAAATGATCTTTGGTAAATAAAAGCCTGTTAAAGTTTTCTGGTTTGATATAAAATAGACATGTCCTCAGAGTTATCAGCACTGGAAATGATGCAAACATACAGCCTGAGTTTACTGGTCAAATGAGCTCTGGTTATCTCTGTTACAAAATATGTCAGCAAGAGTAATAACTTAAAATAATAGCTGATTTTGTTTAATGTCTTGTGAGGTTTTTATGGACGATCTAAATGTAATTGTTGAGGACAGGTTAACTAAATAAATGTAAACAGATGAAAGTTTTTGGATAAACTTTTTAACAATAATTATATTTTACGATCTGTGTACTTAAAAAATAACTTCCAAAATCTTTTTGATAACTTAAAACTTTAGAGTTTTACTAAGTTAAGTTAAATGACAAAACTTGTTGAATATCTGGGTCATTTTTAGATAGGATGGAACACTGAAACATTACTGCTGAACATGTCTAAGTTTATCTACTTTTGGCCTCTTATTACAAAGAAACTAAAAAGTGTTTGAGTCTATTAATAAACACACCTTGTGTTTTATTACTATAAAGTAACATATTTCTAAAAGTTATAAAAGGTATGTATAAATTTGTCAAGCCACAGAATGCTAATGTAAAGGAAAGTTTATAATTGCCTACTTGGTTTTTACTTAGAAGCTAAGGTTTCTCAGAGCTAGCAATTCTAATTAACATATGTAATTAAAGCTACTAAAAATTAATAAGGAAAAATCTGTATACAGGAGAATAAAATATATGTTTTCACTAAGGAGGTATAAAAAATAAAACTATTTTTGCTTGTTGGGTTAAAAAAGATAAATTTTTCCTAAAGTACTAGAAGGGAAGAAAGGTAACCTGGGAAAAAATCTAAATATGAAAAAGCGAGTGAAAAAAATGTTCATAAAGGTAAAACCCTGAGGAGCTTTACCTGGTCAGTTGGCTAAGATTAAAATAAATCCAATTAAATAAATGTTTTAATATCAAAATGGTAAAAACTTAAAACTTGGTCTTCTCTTTCTTAAAAGGATAATTTTCCTGAATTTTTAGTCTACTCTTGGTAAAAAGATTACAAAAGATTTTCTCTTTGAGTAGTCTACCAGAAGGATAAGGATTTTATGTTTTATCGAAATAAATTTCCTATATTGTTTTTATCAGGTCCTTAATCACAGATGCTAAGGTTTTTCTTCCAACAATTTAATTCTCTGCATTCGCCTAAAATTCTTTACCTGTCACCATGGTTAAAGGGATAATTAAACATTGCTTCATGGGGACCTATGATATTTTATGGGTACATGTTTTAAAAATTGTGTAATGTTACTAAAATTCTGATCTGTTCTGATTGTCAGCCACAATTCTGCTGGTTGTCTCAGAATGTTATATGTCACATAAATTTTCAATATTTTATTTTTTGGAGACAGTTGTTTTACTCTGATGTTTTTACAAATATGTTTCATCGTCAGGAAAATTCATAAATAAGACTCTAGCACTCTGGAATGCATGTTTCTCATAAGCTTTCAAATTATAAATCTGAGCTGGATAAGAAATTACAGAACTCTAACAGAAAAACTGATGACCTCATAGGTCTGCTGACAAGATCAAGAACCAATTCCACAGAACTGAAAGAACTGATGAGAATGATTATAATTTTTATGGCTTTTGTTTGAGATATTGCTGATTTTTAAAAATATTTTGTTGGGTTTTTTCCTCAGATTTAAGGAAACATTTTCTTCTTTTCTCTTATACTAACTATGACTTATAGCGATTCAATGAAATTATACATTTCTAAGCAAAGTTAAAACATTTATCTTTTTCTCCCTATCTGATTCCTCCAGAATTTGGAAATTCTTAGTGAGTAAGTATTCTTATTTTCATGGCTATAAAGTTGTGTCCACAAGTACAATAAGAATCTGTTCTTCTTATAAGAGGAAACAATTGGAAACACTGGTTCTATTACCAAGGCTTTGACTGGAATGTCATATTTGAGAGAAACATGCAGACTCAAATATGACAAGAAAGCTTTTGAGGAACAAAGGTTGACTTTCTGGAATAAAGCCGCTGGGAAATATTAGCCTGGTACCTTGTGTAGGAGTTCCCAGTGACCAGTAAAGTTGAGTTAAGAATGTCATTCTCTCTGGCAAGTACAAGGAACCTCAGTATTTTGGGGACCTCACAAAGAGAGGAATTCACCCAAATCTGTAGGTATTGCAGGCAGAATCTGATGGCAGATTCTCAGTCTGGCTTTCCTGGCCTTGAGATGCCTTTAAAGTTCAATCTGAGATTCCTTATAAAGAGTTCCAGCAAAGAAGATTTAAAAGAGCCTATATGATCAATTGCTATTCTTGCTGTACTTATGTAAATAATTGGGCCAAGTTTATTAAAACTAGACTTATTTTCTAAACTACTGGGTCTTAATTTGGCTATCTTTGGTAAAAATGAGGGTGATTTTAGAGGGAAAAATTGATTCAATAGATACTATAATACACATTCATGGATATTAGATCCTGGTTCCATTAATTGTCTTTCAGGTTTTTGTTTTAAATCTATGAACTGGACTAGATCCTGACTTCTTCTAGTCTCCTGAAATATCTGAAATAACAAATCTCCAAACTAATGTTCTCCATTTTTTCCATCATTTTCATTTGGAATGATTGAGAACTGAACCTGCCCTTTTTCCTGAAACCTTACAAACTAAAGCTGGAGGACTTGTAAACTTGAGAGAGATTCACATCGGTTGCTGTGTAAGCCATTCAGAAAGATATCTAAGTGCCCAATGACACCATCAGAGGCATTGAAACTACAAAAGATGCTTTGACCCTGACTTTTAGAAATCTTAATTGGCTGCCTCCTGGGCTCAGAAACTGGTTTATAATCTGCTCCAACCATTAACTTTGTTTTCCTCTTTTTTTCTCTAAAAGTGCTTCTTATTAAATACTTGGTTACTGACTTATACAATACAGCCCTAACTTTGGGAGCCCACCTGCATCACCACCTTATTAAAAGACTGGTTCAATGAGATGAAACAACCTACACTCTGATTCAGCAGAAAGTAGCTAGATCAGTCATCACCACGAATCCCTCAAGATTGAGAAATGAACATAAAACAGGGGAATTGATGCCGGCCCTGATATCAGTTCCCCTACATTAAACTCAGCATGTATGAAGTTAAAACCAAAACACTCACTCCCTGCTTACTCCCTGGCTTCCTGGCTCCAGAATCCACTATCTGCCACGGAGACAAACAGCCAAGGTCACCCACCTGGATTCCTTATTATCTCCTCCTCCCTACAAACAGCCTCCCAAGATCAAACACAGGCTGGTGCAAAAGCTCCAACCAGCAAGGCCACTGACTCCCCCTGCCCTCCAAACAGCCACATTCCTCACAAAGCTTTAAAACCCCTCACCTCCCCTTTTTCAGGCAGATCAGATGAAACAAGACAGATTTGAGGGCTCACTCTCATCTCCCATCTGATGTCACCTGCAATAAAAACACTTTCCTTGCCATAAGCCTGGTGTTCCAGTTTTTATTTGGCCCCTCTTGTGTAGTGGGTAAAGAGCCTATGTTTGTGAGTGGTAACACTAGTATGATCTGAGGGTGGAGTTTTTAGCTCCTTGACATCAAAAATGTCACTTATCCAGCATTTGCACAGGCCCAGTTGATGGGTTGGTGGTCTCGACCAGCTTGAACTGGACAAGGAGAGAATCTCAGTTCCTGAAAGAGAATTCTTAATTACTCTGTTGGTAAGACAGGGTCAGCTGAACTGGTCCTGGAGAGTTCATGGTTACAGTTGGTCTAATAATTAAATTGATATGAGACAAGAGAAAAAGAGACAGTGAGCCCCATAAAGACAGGAAGACTCAAAACACAGGCAGGTAATTGAAGCTTATACAAAATCCTGAAAGGACTAGGGCTCTGAGGAAACAAATAGGAGGAAGACCATTCACAAGAAGGCAGAGGAGATATCTGGAAATCAAAGGTTGCCCTGTGGTGCATTTAAGTTTCGTAGGTAAGAAGGTATCTCTGGTGATGGCTCTCTTTCTGGCACAGGCCCCTTTTCTAATGTAAATTTAGGCAGTTGAGGGAGAGATAAAGAGCTTTTCCTAACTCTGCTGTTTTTTTATTGCCTTTAGCTCAAAATAATCCTCATGCCAAAATGGCACATTTTGGGGTGGTAAAACCTGCTCCCCTTCAGGAGCATGATACCCAGCACTGGTTCCAGTCCTCTTATCCAGCTCCAACTATAGCATAGCTGCAGACTGTGCTTGAGCAAACAAGAAGAAAGTAATGACACCACCTAAATGGGATTTGTGAGCCAAGAGTCAACCAGAAGCAGAACAAGCATTGTTTAGCAGAAAACAGATAATACTGCTTTCGGAGAAAAATTAGGATATGATATTTGAAATAAATAAAGACTTTTTAATGCATCCGCAGTCCCAGAGCCCTTGGTGCCTGGAAAACTAAAGCACTTAGCACCATATAAACAAGGATCATCCCAGAAAGGGCAACAGATGCCAGGGTGCCCTTTCTGTAACATTTCAGATCCAAAGTTACAGTGATGAGATAAGCCTGGTGCCTCACATTTTGGACAGGAAAGCTCTGGCACAAAACAAGAATAAGGGTAAGTGTCTTTGAAAAGAAAAACACGTATATTTTTAAAATATTGTGGTAGGCTGAATAACAGCCCCCAAATATATCCAGGTGCTAATCCCTGGAGCCTGTGAATGTTTCCTTATACGGCAGAAGGAACTTTACGGACGTGATTAAGACTCGTAATGGAAAGGTTAGCCTGGATTTTCCAGGTGGGCCCTAAACATAATCACAAATGTCTTTATAGGAGGGAGGCAGAAAGATTGATGACAGAAGAGAAGGAGATGAATGATGGAAATGAGAAGTTGGAGACATTTGAGGAAGGAGCCACGTCAAGAAGTGGAGGCAGCATCCAGAAATCTAGAAAAGGCAAGGAAACACATCCCCCTGATAGACTTCTGAAGAAACCAGCTCTGCTGACACTTGACTTTTGATTGATTTCAGACTTTCAGCTTCCAGAATGGTAAGAGAATAAACTTTCATTATTTTAAGCCACTAAGTTTGTTACAGCAGAAATGAGACACTAATGCAAACACGTTCTGGATTTAAGTTAATATTAGGCAGCCAGAGACATAAGGTAAAATACAAAAATAGGCAAAAACAAGGGCTGGCCTGGTGGCATAGCAGTTAGGTTCGCACACTCCCAGGGTTCATGGATTTGGATCCTTGGCACAGGCCTGCACTCTACTTGTCAAGCCATGCTGTGGCAGGTGTCCCACATAGAAAGTAGAAGAAGGTGGGCACGGATGTTAGCTCAGGGCCAGTCTTCCTCAGCAAAAGGAGGAGGATTGGTGACAGATATTTGCTCAGGGCTAATGTTCCTCCAAAAAAAAAAAAAAAGAAAGAATAGGCAAAAACACAGTAGTCAATTCTCTAGTATTTTAGAGAACAAAGCTCAACTTCTAAACCTAAAACATTGTTCAGCCAAAGCTAAATTTACCAGAAGTATATGGCTTGATGTAAGAGAATAGTACAGCATTCCTAGTGCTATTTTATCTAAGTTGTACTTGGTTAAAGATCATAAAGTTCCTTTTGGCCAGTGCTTTGATTTCTGAAGGCATGTTATACTGCCTATTGCTCAGTAACCTTCCAGCACTCTTCTGTATTCTCCTCATATTGCAGGGGCTAGAGGCTTGGGAACTACATTTCTCAGAATCTCTTGCCAGTAGGATTCCAATTAAGATTCCTGTTCAATTCTCTTAGATGTATACCTAGGAGCAGATTGCTGGATCATATGTTAACCCTAAATCTAACATTTTGAGGAAATGCTAAACAGTTTTCCAAAATAGCTGCACCCATTTTATAGTCCCACTAGCAATGTATGAGAGTCACAATTTCTCCACATTGTTGCTAATACAACCTTTTTTAAAATTATTATAGACATCCTAGTAGGTGAGAAGTGGTATCTCACTGTGGTTTTGATTTGCATTTCCCTAATGACCAATGATTTTGACCATCTTCTCATGTTCTTATTGGACATTTGGATATATTCTTTGGAGAAATATCTATTCAAATCCTTACCCATTTTTTATTTGGGTTATTTGTCATTCTATTTTGAGTTGTAGGAGATAATTTTATATTCTGTATGCTAGTCCCTGTATCAGAAATATGATTTGAAAATATTTTCCCCTACTCTGTGAGTTGTCTTTTCAATATCTTGATAGTGTCCTTTGAAGCATAAGTCTTTAATATTGGTGAAGTTCAATTTGTATATCTGTTTCTTTTGTCACTTGTGCTTTTGATGTCATATGTAAGAAACCATTAGTTAATCCAAGGACAAAGATTTACTCCTATGATTTCTTCTAAGAATTTTGTAGTTTTAGCTCTTACATTTAGGCATTTGATCTCTTTTGAGTTATATATGGAGTGGTGTAGGAGTCCAACTTCATTCTTTTGCAATTGGATATCCGGTTGTCTCAACACCATCTGTCAAAGACTCTTCCTTCTACCACTGAGTTGTATTGGTGCCCTGTCAAAAATGAATTAACCATAAAAGTAAGGCCTTACTTCTGGATTCTCAAATCTATTCCATTCATCTATATGTCTATTCTTATGCCAGTGCCATGCGGTCTGGATTACTGCAGCTTTGTAGTAAGTTATAAAATCAAGAAATGTGAGTCCTCCAATTTAGCTCTTTTGCAAGGCTGTTTTGGTTATTCTGGTTCCCTTAAGTTTCCGTATGAATTTTAGGATCTGCTTGTCAATTTCTGCAAAAAAGCCACCTGGTATTTTGCTAGGGGTTGCACTGGATCTAGAGATCAGTTTAGGGAGCATTGCCATCTTAACAATATTAAGTCTTCCAATCTATTTGATAAAAACGTTTCCTTCATACTTTCCTTTAGTTCTTTAGATTTGGTTTCCTTTAGTGCTTCAAACGTATTTATAACAGCTGATTCAAAATCTGTCTAGTAATTTACAGTGTTCTGGTAATATCTGGGCTTCCTCAGGGTCAATTTATATTCTTTTTTTTTCTGTTCCTGGGCCATACTTTCCTTTTCCTTGTACTCCTTGAAATTCTAGTTAAAAACTAAGTATTTTAAACAATATAATATGGCAACTCTGGAAGTCAGATCTTCCCCTCAAGGTTTGTTGTTGCTGCTGTTTGTTTGTTTAGTGGCTTTCCTGAACTAATTCTGTAAATCTGTATTCTTTGTCATATGTGTCCACTGATGTCTCTTGTTCAGCCAGCTTTGGATCAGCTAAAGATTTTCTTAAATATCCAGAACTGGGGGCTGGCTCCATGGCTGAGTGGTTAAGTTCACGCACTC
>NC_060271.1:111763162-111775290 GCF_021613505.1 Equus quagga
TGTTAATCACCCAAACACTAATTACATCATGTTAATCACCCAAACACGAATTACAATCCATCACCACACATGTGCCTAATCACCCCTTTCATCCTCCTCCTTCCCGTCTTCCCCTCTGATAACCACCAATCCAATCTGTTTCTATGTGTCTGTCACTGTTTTTGTCTTCTACTTATGAGTGAGATCATATGGTATTTGACTTTCTCCCTATGAGGATTTCACTTATAATAATACCCTCAAAGGTCCATTTGTGTTGTCACAAATGGCCAGATTTCATTGTTTTTTACTGCAGAGCAGTATTCCATTAGGTATATATATCTTCTTTATCCATTTGTCCCTTGATAGGCACCTAGGTTGTTTCCAAGTCTTGGCATGTATCTTTATGCATTCGTGTTTTCACCTTCTTTGCATAAACACTCAGGAGTGGAATAGCTGGATAATACGGCAATTCTATTCTTAATTTTTTGAGGAATCTCCATACTGTTTTCCATAGTGGCTGCACCAGGTTGCACTCCCACCAGCAGTGTACGAGGGTTCCCTTCTCTCCACACCCTCTCCAATGCTTGTTGTTTCCTGTTTTGTTAATTATAGCCATTCTGACTGGAGTGAAGTGACATCTCATTATAGTTTTGATTTGTATTTCCCTGACAGTTAACGATGTTGAACATCTTTTCATGTGCCTGTTGGCCCTCTGGATATCTTCTTTGGAGAAATGTCTGTTCAGATCTTTTGTCCATCTTTTAATTTAGTTGTTAGGTTTTTTTGTTGTTGAGATGAATGAGTTCTTTGTATATTTTGGATAGTAACCCGTTATCAGATAGATGGTTCACAAATATCTTCTCCCAGTTGTTAGGCTGTCTTCTCGATTTGTTGATGGTCTCCTTTGCTATGCAGAAGCTCTTTAGTTTGACATAGTCCCATTTGTATATTTTTTCTATTGTTTCCCTTGCCCAGTCAAACATAGTACTTGAAAATATGCTGCTAAGACTGATGTCAAAGAGTGTAGTGCCTATGTTTTCTTCTAGGAGTTTCATGGTTTCAGGTCTTACATTCAAGTATTTAATCCATTTTGAGCAAATTTTTGTGCATGGTCTTTTGCAAGCGGCTGTCCAGTTTTCCCAACACCATTTATTGAAGAAACGTTCCTTTCTCCATTGTATGGTTTTGGCCCCCTTGTCAAAAATGAGCTCTCCATAGATGTGTGGGTTTATTTCTGGGCTCTTCATTCTGTTCCATGGATCTGTGCGTTCGTTTTTGTGTCAGTACCATGCTGTTTTAGTTACGATAGCTTTGCAGTCTATTTTGAAATCAGGGCATGTGATACCTCCAGCTTTGTTCTTTTTTCTCAGGATTCCTTTAGCTATTCAGGGTCTTTTGCTGTTCCATATAAATTTTAGAATTCTTTGTTCTATTTGTGTGAAAAATGTCGGAACTTTGATAGGGATTGCACTGAATCTGTAGATTGCTTTAGGAAGTAAGGACATTTTAACGATGTTAATTCATCCAATCCAAGAGCACGGAATACCTTTCCATTTCTTTGTGTCTTCTTCAATTTCTTTCAACAATATTTTATAGTTTTTAGTGTACAGATCTTTTCCCTCTTTGGTTAAGTTTATTCTTGGGCATTTTACTCTTTTTGCTGCAGTTGTAAATGGGATTGTATTCTTAATTTCTCTTTCTCCTACTTCGTTGTTAGTGTAAAGAAAGGCAATTGATTTTTGTATGTTGATTTTGTACCCTGCTACTTTACCATATTCATTTACTATTCCTAAAAGTTTTTTAGTGGATTCCTTAGGGTTTTCTACATACAAAATCATGTCATCTGCAAACAGTGACAGTTTCACTACTTCCTTTCCAATCTGAATCTCTTTTATTTCTTTTTCTTTCCTGATTGCTCTGGCTAGGACTTCCAATACTATGTTAAATAAGAGTGGTGACAGTGGGCATCCTTGTCTGGTTCCTGTTCTTAGAGGGATAGCTTTCAGTTTTTCTCCATTGAGAATGATATTAGCTGTGGGTTTGTCATATTATTATGTTGAGGCACTTTCCTTCTATACCTATTTTATTCAGAGTTTTTATCATAAATGGATGCTGTATCTTGTCACATGCTTTTTCTGCATCTACTAAGATGATCATATGGTTTTTATTCTTCATTTTGTTAATGTGGTGTATCACATTGATTGATTTGCAGATGTTGAAGTATCCCTGCATCCCTGGAATGAAACCCACTTGATCATGATGTATGATCTTTTTAATGTATTGTTGTATTCAATTTGCTAGTATTTTGTTGAGAATTTTTGCATTGATGTTTATCAGCGATATTAGCCTGTAATTTTATTTTTTGTGATGTCCTTGATCTGATTTTGGTATCAGGGTAATGTTGGCTTCATAGAATGAGTTATGAAGCTTCTCCTCCTCTTCAATTTTTTGGAAGAGATTGAGAAGGATAGGTATTAAGTCTTCAAACTTTGAATGTTTGGTAGAATTCACCAGGTAAGCCATCTGGTCCTGCACTTTTACTTTTTTCAGAGGTTTTTGTTTTGATCTCCTTACTGGTGACTGGTCTATTCAAATTCTCCATTTCTTCTTGATTCAGTTTTGCAAGGTTGCATGTTTCTAAGAATTTATCCATTTCTTCCTGATTACCCAATTTGTTGGTGTATAGCTTTTCACAGTATTCTTTTATAATCTTTTGTATTTCTGAGGTGTCTGTTTTAATTTCTCCTCTTTCATTTATTTTATTTATTTGAGCATTCTTTTTTCTTGGTGAGTCTAGCTAAAGGTCTGTCAATTTTGTTTATCTTTTCAAAGAACCAGCTCTTGGTTTCAGTGATTCTTTCCATTGCATTTTTAGTCTCGATTTCTGCTCCAATTTTTATTATTTCCTTCCTTTACTGACTTTGGGCTTTGTTTGTCCTTCTTTTTACAGTTCCTTTAGGTGTATTGTTAGATTGTTTATTTGAGATTTTTCTTATTTGTTGAGGTAGGCCTATATTGCTATAAACTTCCCTCTTAGAACTGCTTTTGCTGTATCCCATGGATTTTGGCATGTTGTATTTTCATTTTCATTTGTCTCTAGGTATTTTTTGATTTCTCCTTTGATTTCTTCATTGACCCCCTTGTTGTTCAGCAGTCTTTTGTTTAATCTCCACATACTTGTGGCTTTTCTGATTTTCTTCCTGTAGTTGATTTCTAGTTTCATACCTTTGTGGTCAGAAAAGATGCTTGGTATTATTTCAATCTTCTTAAATGTCTTGAAACTTGTTTTGTGGCTTAATATGTGATTAGTCCTAGAGAATGTTCCATGCGCATTTAAAAAGAATATATATTCTGTGGTTTTTGGACGGAATGGTCTGTATATATCTACTAAGTCCATCTGGTCTAATGTGTTGTTTAAGGCCTGTGTTTCTTTATTGATCTTCTGTTTGGATGATCTATCCACTATTGTAAATGGAGTATTAAATCTCCTACTATTATTGTGTTACTGTCTATTTCTCCTTTTATGGCTGTTAATAATTGCTTTATATATTTAGGTGCCCCTATGGTGGGTGCATAGAAATTTACAAGTGTTATATCCTCTTGTTGGGTTGTTCCCTTTATCATTATGTAGTGCCCTTCTTTGTCTCTTGTTACAGTTTTCGATTTAAAGTATATTTTCTCTGATGTAAGTATTGCTACTCCAGCTTTCTTTTCATTGAGATTTGCATGGAGTATCTTTTTCCATCCTTTCACTTTCAGTTTGTGAGTATCTTTAGGTCTGAAGTGTGTCTCCTGTATGCAGCATATATATGGGTCTTGTTTCTTTATCCAATAGGCCACCCTATGCTTTATGATTGGAACATTTAGTTCACTGGTATTTAAAGTAGCTATTGATAAGTATGCACTTACTGCCATTTTGTTACTTTTTTCCCAGGTGTTTTAGTACTTCTTCTGTGTTCCTTTCTTCTTCTCTTGCTCTCTTCCCTTGGGGTTTGATGGATTTCTTTAGTGTTATGTTTAGGTTCCTTTCTGTTAATTACTTGTGTATTTATTATAGGTTTCTGGTTTGTGATTACCATGAGGTTTATATATAATAACCTACATACATAGCAATCTATATTGAGTTGATGGTCTTTTTAACTTCTTTCTAAAAGCTCTACTCTTTTACTCCCCTCCTCCCACATTTTATGTTTTTGATATTACATCTAACCTCTTATTTTGTGTGTGTGTCCATTACCCTCTTATCATTGAAATAGCTAATTTTAGTACTTTTGCCTTTTGACCTTCATATTATCTTCATAGGTAGTTGATCTGCTCCCTTTACTGTATCTTTGGCTTTCCCAGTGATTTTATCGCCTTTTTTTTTTTTTTTTTTGATAATTTTCTTGTTCCTATTTGTGGTCTTCTCTTTCCCACTTAAATAAGTCCCTTCAGCATCTCTTGTAAAACTGGTTTCTTGGTGATCAACTCCTTTAGTTTTTGCTTCTCTGGGAAACTCTTTTTCTCTCCTTCCATTCTGACTGATAACCTTGCCAGGTAGACTGTTCTTGGCTGTAGGTTTTTCCCTTTCAGCACATTAAATATATTGTGCCACTCCCTTCTAGCTTGTAAGATTTCTGCTGAGAAGTCAGCTGATAGCCTTATGGGGTTTCCTTTGTATGTCACTTGTTGCCTTTCTATTGAAGCTTTTAGGAGTCTCTCTTTATATTTAATTTTGGACATTTTAATTGTAATGTGTCTTGGTGTGGGCCTCTTTATCTTTTCTGGTGCTCTCTGTGCTTCCTGTACCTGGATGTCTGTTTCCTTCCTTAGGTTTAGAAAGTTTTCAGGTATTATTTCTTCAAATAGATTCTCTATCCCTTTGTCTCTCTTCTCCTTCTGGCACACCTGTAACATGAATGTTAGTGCTCTTGATATCCCAGAGTTCCCATAGACTGTTCTCTTTTAATTCTTTCTTTTATTTGTTCAGCTTGGGTGATTTCCTCTAGTCTTTCATCCAGCTTCGCTGATCTATTCTTCTCCTATTGAGTCCCTCTAGTGAATTTTTCATTTCCAGTATCATATTCTTCATTTCTGATTGGTTCTCTTCTATATTTTCCAAGTCTTTCTTGACATTTTGAGTTCATCCAAGATCAGTTAACATCCTTAAGACTTTTTGTTTGAAGTTTTTGTCAGGTAGATTGTTTATTTCTGTTTCATTTAGTTCTTTTCCTGGGGTTTTGTCCTGTCCCTATACTTGGAATGTATTCCTTTGCCTCCTCATTTTGCTTCTTTCTCTGTGCTTCTATGTATGTATTAGGTGGCCAACTACATCTCCTGATCTTGACAAGGTGGCTTTATGTAAAAGATGCCTTAAGAGGCCCAGCAGTATGCTTCCCTCTCAGCAGCAGTTCCAAATGTTCCAGGAGTGACCCCTGTGTGGGCTACATGTGTCCTTCTGTTGTGGCAGCATTGCTCTGGCTGCAGGTGCCCTGGGAGGCTAGGCTGAGTTCCTGGCTGGCTAGTTGTAATGCTCACCTGTGTGTGGCTGCTATGGACCCTTCAGTCACTTTACTGGGGTTGGGGACGTCCAGCACAGTTGGCTGCAAGGTCTAATAGCACATTCCTGTTGCAGTTTTTCTGTTAAGTGAGTAGGCCCCCAGTATGGGTGGCTGCTAGGCCCAGGGGCTTCCAATTGCTGCAGGCCTCTGGATTGTCAGCTTTCTCACGATTACAGTTGAGTGCGGCTGGCCCTACACACAAGAGTACCCAATTGCTTCAGGTTTTGGAAGGTGGTGCCAATCCCCATTGTGGCTGTTTGAGAAGCACAAGTCTTCTGCAGTTGACAAGCCCCATGGCTCACATGTCCACACAGTGTCAACACAGTCCTGGTCTGTGTGCATGTCCTGACCCCCTGAAGTGGGTCCAGTCGCCCCACTGCAGAGGCCCCACACACTCCACCCGCTCCTTGTGCATGGCCTGTTCTGGAGAGGTGGAACCATTAGCCTGCCTGCAGGGACCCCACAAGTTGCCTGAGGGCTTGCAATTGGGTGGGGCCAGTTGCTAGGGTGGGGTTCCTACCCTGGCTGAGCTGGATTAAATCGGTGCTCTAGTGTGTGGCGTAGACCCTGGGCTAACAGCCAGTGGAAGAACTCCAGTGGTGTCTGCCAGCATCTGTGTCAGCATACCTGTACCAGGTCACAATAATGGCAGCCACCAATGTCTCAGTCCCTGGAGAGGTCTCACCTCTCACTGAGATGTGCCCAGAGCTTATCAGGTCACTCTCTTTTTAAGAAAGGACTATGCACCTTTCTTTCTGGTGATTTTAGGTTGCTTTCCAAAATCGGTGAATTTGTGCATAGGACTTTAAGAGTCAGCTTTTTTCCACTTATGTCTGATAGCTTTGCTAGGAGTATTCCCTGTCATAGTTAATAGCCAACAAAAGCCAGATGTTATGACGCTTGTCTCAGCTGTGCTGAGTCCGAAGGACACTTATAGCAGTAATGCTCCACCACTCAGGTTCTCCCCTCCTCCAGGGAAGGCTACGTACCCTAGGATTGTTCTCGGCTGACTGTGAAGCTCTGCCACTCATGAAGGTGGCTATTTTTCTCTCTAGAAAGGAATTTCTGCTTCTTTCACCTCAGTTAGGACTGTCCCTTGTTGCAGACGTTCTTTTTATCCAGTTTTGAGTTCTCTCTCAGGGGTAACTATTCCAAGAATAGCTGTAAATTGGTTGTGTCCACGGGAGGAGGTGAGTTCAGAGTCTGCCTAAGCTGCCATCTTGACACCAACCTCCTACTTACTTCTAAGAACAGGTTCTTCCACGACTTGCTCCCCAAAACACGACTGTGTCTCCCACTTGGAATGCCACCATGTTGAATCATTAACCTTCACTCATATGTTATAGAATTCCCCAAAGAAGACTTTTCAGACAATCAGATTTCATTATTTCCATTTATCACTTATTTGACCATTTGCATATTCTTTAATAGTTATATTGATTACAAGTTTTCACTGGTGTTTTTAACCCTTTAGAAAATATTACCACCTTAGGATAACATCCTAGAAGATTATTTACTGATTCAATGATAATATACATTTTAAAGCCTCTGAAACTGGCCAAATTGCCCTCCAGAAGGGTTGTGACTGCTTGTGCCAAGTTCTCTGGTCAGAAAAGCAGGATGCTATAAAGCACACTGGTTCTTTCCCAACCTACTGGGACTGACAAGTGAAAAAGTATCTGGGGCCATTGAAATACATGCCACAAAACCACTCACTAAAAAGTTCATCCACTTCTTTCAAAGGTAGGCCTCAGAGACTAACTCTCCATGTGAGTCACAACCCTGCCATGTTCACATTTCTGGTTTCACAACTGACAGGGTCTAAATGCAGCAAATCAGCAGATGAGCTAGAAAAAACCTGTTACTTGGGTGGACACTGAACACAGAGAATTCACAAGTGAAAGGCTGGTGACAGACTGGCTCAGCAGCTCCGACCACCTCAGAGAGGTTCTGAGCCACGGCAGGTAGAGAAAGTGGTTAATGACCACACAGTGCTGTACATGTGGGATATCTTTTAGAAATGTTTTATGCAAAAAGCTCAAAATTGAATTATAGTTTGGCTCTTAAAAACTTTCCAGTTATCTAGAAAATTAACTTGTATTTACTTATTTGGGACGTTTGGAGGCTAGTCCTGCATAAATAAGGTGTTATAGTTCAGAACTATACACCCAGGATAACCCATCTACAACTGAGAAAAGTTAAACTGACTCTTTACTCATTTGGCTGGTATAATTCTTCTAAAAAACAGCTCCGAGCAGTACAAGAAAAACCCGGATTCTACTCACTTCTTTGTGTTATTTGTGTGACCATGCGGAAAGTATTTTGTAGGGACCTAATGTCCTCAACTGTGAAGTCAAAAGGTTGAGCTCAAGGACAAAGGTCGGGATGATGTCCAGATTTCCCTCTGATTCTAGAATGTTAGGATTCTGAAATCAAGAGCAATTCTCACCTTCACAATGGTCCCCAAGGGCGGATGCTCTGTAACCTTGGTCACAAACACAGCGGAAGGAGCCCTCTGTATTCCTGCACTGCCCATTAGAGCAGAGATGATGGTGTTGGCATTCATCGATGTCTATGAGCAAGAGAGTAAAAAGACACTATAGAAGTGGTGCTTTAAAAATATTATTAATCATTCATGTAATGGAGGTTTATAAACTATCCGGTTTACAATAATTTAGATTTTTTACTATGTGAATTAAACTGACCTCTAGTAAAAGGTCATTAATCTCCCAGTAGCAAAAATCCAGATGAACTTAAAATTTTAACCAATGAGCTAAGAATCTGTATGTATTAATCACACTCACTGCTCACTGGTGAGTAGCCAATACTTTGCTGTAATCTATAAATCTCAACTAAGCTTCTTGGATTTCTTTTATAGGTTCAACTCTAAGACTCAACTTAGGCCTGTAATAGTCTAAAGTAGGGGTCAGCCAACTACAGCCCACTGCTTATTGTTGTAAGTAAAGTTTTACTGGAAAACAGCACCACATATTCATACTATCTGGCCCTTGACAGAAGTTTACTGTCCCTGACCTAAAATGTCATGGCTCAAATTCCTTCATTTATTTTTTATTAATTTACCCTTCAGCCCCCTAGTAATCTGGCTTCCATTCTATCTCTCTCAATAACAATGATTTTTCTGGCCAAATGTAAAGTCCCTTCTCCTATCTCAGCCCGTGTGAAATTTAGATTGCCACTGAATCTCTTTCTAGACTCACATATGTTCAGCTTAGAGATGATTCATTCTGTAACCACAATCCTGAGCTCAGGCTCACACACACACATGCATCAGACCCACACATAAAAGGCACAATAATATAACGCATGTATTCAATTATTTTATTTTCATCATTGGATTTTAAGTTTCCTGAAGGCAGGGACTATGTCTATCACATCCTTTATTACTCCTTAGGCAACCTAGTGTTTTACAATTAGCAGGCATTCAATTCATGTTGTTTGTTGACAGATTTGTTCATAACATCTGAGTACTTTTATTTACTTCTGGCAACATGAGTCTATAAAAGTTAACACAAACACCAGTTTTCACAGGGCCCCTGCACCATGCTCTCCTCTACTCTGCTCACAGCATCATTTTGATTATCATAGCATTTGGCACTTAACATTGGTTTGTCCCTATTGATAATCTGGTGGGTGGTTCTGCATGTATTTGACTTATCTTTGGTAGCAACATCACAGGCTCTTCAAGAAAAAGGACTATGAATGTGATAGCCTTATTATATTATGTGGAGACCTCTTCTCTTATTATACTTTCATTTGTAGTTTTCTATGCAGGTAGGCATTTGCTAAATGCTTAGCTAACTAAGGTCAGGAAAACGAAAGTATAAAAACTTAGAGGGACCTGTAAAATGTAGAACAAATTACTCAATTTATCTTTATTATGTGAATGTACCTGTATGTGTTCTATCATTTTCCATGGCTAGATTAGGTATTTAATAAGTTTCTATGTTCCAGAAAGGAATAACTGGGGAAGGTTATGATAATGTTGGTGGATCCCTTTGTAGTACCATCATATATTGTCTCTTTTGTAACACCCTCTCAGGAGATTTTTTTTACTCATTAAATATTCAAAGTTTACATATAGATATGGGTATGATTTATTTACTTCTAATAAAACTGATTTTGTACAGTGTGTATTCTGTTCTTAAATAAATGATATTTCTTTTCAAGAACTCTAGACACTTGTGCTTGTCCCAGGGTGATGCTATATCTTCAAGCTCAGGAAGCATCTACTCATTGAGAAGTGAAGTAATTTTATGTGAAGTTCAATGAAAGGCATACTTTTTGCAAGTCTAAGGTCACCCCAAGTGAGGTCCCAAATCCTCACTATCACCTGTACGAACAGGACATATTTCACAAACTCTATCCACGAGTATAAAGGGGACACTATTTCAGTCTTACTGAAAAGTCTTCTTTAGTGATAGTTTTTTAAAAAGGAAAAATTTTTTAAAGCTAAATACATACAAAAATGAAGGTCATTAACACTCCACAGCATAACACCAGGCAGATATAATGAGGTTCTAGTCGCTGAAATCCTAGTATGTAGAACTTCAAATGAATTTACTACGATTGACTGTCTGCAGTAAGGAATTACACAGAACAATAATTTTTCTTCCTGATATTAATGCCCAGCCACTGATCACTAATACTGTATTTTTCAAATTTAACCTTTTCCCATTGTTTTATTAACTGTCCTGACTTAAGTTTAAGCCCCTTGTTTTCTGGCTCTACAAAGCAATCACCTAGGCAGTTTCTCAGAGACACACTCACTTGTAAGTGCACAATTTTTCAGGCCAGGTGCCTTAACTGAAATCACAGTAGTTTACATTACCACACGCCTACCTTCACACTGGTCTTTCGCCTCTGACAGCTGGTACCCCTGTCCACAGGTACACCTGAAGGAGCCCTCAGTGTTTTTGCACTGACCATTTATGCACAGATTCCCTTGCTGACATTCATCAATATCTGCAAACACAAACAATGACAATTGTCTTAAATTAGGGTTATATGTAGATCACCTCTGCAGGTAAACTTTGAGACCGTAAACCAAGCTACTGTCCTCGCCTCCCATTTCCAGGCTGTCCTTTTAAGGCATGACCCACAACAATAAAAACTTTCTATAAATAGAAAAAAAGGGACTACCCAGGAGAGCACAGTACTCCCTACAATGCATTCTAGGGTTATTATTACAAAAATACTACTACTCCTATGTGAGGCATTATCAATTTTAGTATGTGTCAGCTCACCAATGTTCCTCATATCAACCTCAGTATGCTGAACTGTACAAGAGAAATAATTACCATTAGATGATAAATTTATAAGTAAAAATTACTTTTAATACAACACGAAGGCCTTCGCCATCTCTCTCTCATACTTTAGATATAACAGAAACACAATAAGGAATATTTTAGAGTTGAAAACAGAAGACAGAAGCTCCAGCACAAAATAAGGGCTACCAGGTAGTTTGTAGACCTGTAGAGTTCCATGAAAGAAGGCAGAATTAAACTCCACCAAGAATTTTAAAAACAAAACCATAATGTACGCAGTTATGGAGGGAAACAGACATTTCTACTGTACTTAGAAGAAGATGAAAAAGTATAAAATCAAACAGTTGTGTTAAAGGACAGTGAACTCATTTTCAAAGTAACAAGGAAAGCCAAGAGAAATGATGGTATTACTATCACGGCTGCTGGAATGTCAAAGGAGAAAGTGATGAGTGAGGATTTTTTAAAATGCCTTGATTAAACATAAAGCTATTGACGTGAAAACAACATAATTTTTTATAAGTGTTCTAGAAAATGTCACGAATATGAATTTACAAAATGAAGAAAGGATTGGCCTCACCCACAACTTGAACATTTGTGAGAGAAGTAGAATTAGTTTTCTAAAATGGTCTTGTTTGGCCGTTAAATTGGTCTGATGTAATTAGATAATTCTGTCTTGCCTTGTCTGTGCAATACAGCCTCAGGATGTTCTGCTGAATAGCTAGTCAGTTTGTAAGAGTTTATGAATATTAAAACATGGTAGGATTGATCTTCACCACCTATACCATGGGCCTGTTGTGAGGATTAATTGAGAGAATAAATGAAAAACACACTAGCCTTATACTCAGAGGGGGAGAAAGGAGCCCTAATCTAAAAAAAGTAGAATTTGTTTTAAGGAAACCATGTCCTAAAGATCAATGCGTGACTATTGTTTTCTTTTAAAAGTATCTTATTATTTAAAATGCATCTAGAAATTTTTGCCAGGAGAACTTGATTAACTGTACAGTCCTGCCCCTAAAGTATTATTGACAATTACCTGTTTCCTGAGCAAAGTTGCATTTCTTGACCTCTAATGAGGCATTAACCTTTTGAATTTTATCCTGATAGAAGCCAGGTTCAGGTTATCTCTCATTTTCTGAAAAAGCTCACATAAAATAAACTATGAATGTAACTGGAGTTCAGAAATTTATTTCTTATTTAATTTTTTATAGAAATTAATTTACTAGAAACTTTTGTTTCATTTATTGTGTTAATGATCTCTTTTATCTATAAGTAAGTATGGCCTGATAGAAGCCAGGTTCAGGTTCTCTCTCATTTTCTGAAAAAG